>NC_069499.1:237916032-238173848 GCF_027579735.1 Bombina bombina | reverse complement strand
TAAACTTGGTTCTTAAGGTTCTTCAAGGAGTTCCGTTTGAACCCCTTCATTCCATTGATATTAAACTTTTATCTTGGAAAGTTCTGTTTTTGATGGCTATTTCCTCGGCTCGGAGAGTCTCTGAGCTATCTGCCTTACAATGTGATTCTCCTTATCTGATTTTTCATGCAGATAAGGTAGTTCTGCGTACCAAACCTGGGTTTTTACCTAAGGTGGTTTCTAACAAGAATATCAATCAAGAGATTGTTGTTCCATCATTGTGTCCTAATCCTCCTTCAAAGAAGGAACGTCTTTTACATAATCTGGACGTAGTCCGTGCCTTGAAGTTTTAATTACAAGCTACTAAGGATTTTCGTCAAACATCTTCCCTGTTTGTCGTTTACTCTGGACAGAGGAGAGGTCAAAAAGCTTCGGCAACCTCTCTTTCCTTTTGGCTTCGGAGCGTAATACGCCTAGCCTATGAGACTGCTGGACAGCAGCCCCCTGAAAGGATTATAGCTCATTCTACTAGAGCTGTGGCTTCCACCTGGGCCTTTAAAAATGAGGCCTCTGTTGAACAGATTTGCAAGGCCGCGACTTGATCTTCTCTTCACACCTTTTCCAAATTTTACAAATTTGATACTTTTGCTTCTTCGGAGGCTGTTTTTTGGGAGAAAGGTTCTACAGGCAGTGGTTCCTTCCGCTAATCCTGCTTGTCCCTCCCATCATCCGTGTACTTTAGCTTTGGTATTGGTATCCTACAAGTAATGGATGATCCGTGGACTGGATACACTTAACAAGAGAAAACATAATTTATGCTTACCTGATAAATTTATTTCTCTTGTAGTGTATCCAGTCCACGGCTCGCCCTGTCCTTTTAAGGCAGGTCTAAATTTTAATTAAACTACAGTCACCACTGCACCCTATGGTTTCTCCTTTCTCTGTTTGTTTTCGGTCGAATTACTGGATATGACAGCTGGGGGAGGAGCTATATAGCAGCTCTGCTGTGGGTGATCCTCTTGAAACTTCCTGTTGGGAAGGAGAATATCCCACAAGTAATGGATGATCCATGGACTGGATACACTACAAGAGAAATAAATTTATCAGGTAAGCATAAATTATGTTTTTTCATTCTGATAAGGTAGTTTTACGTACTAAGTTAAGATTTCTTCCTAAGGTAGTTTCTGTCCGGAACATTAAAGGGACACTGAACCCAATTTTTTTTCTTTCGTGATTTAGATAGAGTAGGCAATTTTAAGCAACTTTCTAATTTACTCCTATTATCATTTTTTCTTCGTTCTCTTACTATCTTTATTTTTTTTTTGGGTTCAGAACTCTGGACAGCAGTTTTTGATTGGTGGATGAATTTATCCACCAATCTGCAAGGACAACCTAGGTTGTTCACCAAAAATGGGCTGGCATCTAAACTTACATTCTTGCATTTCAAATAAAGATACCAAGAGAATGAAGAAAAATTGATAATATGAGTAAATTAGAAAGTTGCTTAAAATGTCATGCTCTTTCTGAATCACGAAAGAAAAAAATTGGGTACAGTGTCCCTTTAATCAGGAGATTGTTGTTCTTTCCTTGTGTCCCAATCCTACTTCTCAGAAGGACTGTATTTTGCACAACTTGGATGTGGTTCGTGCCTTAAAGTTTTACCTACAGGCGACTAAGGATTTTCGTCAGTCTTCTGCATTGTTTGTAGTTTTCTCTGGAAGACATAAGGGACAGAAGCTACGACTACTTCTCTTCTTTTTTGAGGAGTATTATTCGTTTTGCATATGAGACTGCTGGTCAGCAGCCTCCAGAGAGAGTTACGGCTCATTCCATAAGGGCTGTTGCTTTCTCATGGGCATTCAAGAATGAAGCTTCGGTGGATCAGATTTGCAAGACCAACTTGGTCCTCGCTTCACACTTTTTAAGATTTTATATGTTTGACACTTTTCACTTGGCTGAGGCCATTTTTAGGAGAAAGGTTCTTCAAGCAGTGGTGCCTTCCGTTTTCGGTTCCCTGTCTTGTCCCTCCCGTATCATCTGTGTACTCTAGCTTGGGTATTGATTCCCATTAGTAATTAAGATGATCCGTGGACTCATCGTGTCATTAAAAAGAATAGAAAATGTATGCTTACCTGATAAATTTATTTCTTTTTTGACAGGATGAGTCCACGGCTCGCCCTGTTTGTGTAAGGGACAGGCTGTTGGGTTCGTAAACTTCAGACACCTCTGCACCTTGTTACTTCCTTTCTTTCCTTGACTTCGGTCGAATGACTTGGTTGGGAGTGAAGGGAGGTGATATTTAACAGCTTTGCTGTGGTGCTCTTTGCCGCCTCCTGCTGACCAGGAGGTGAATATCCCATTAGTAATTAAGCTGATCCGTGGACTCATCGTGTAAAAAAATTTTGTATCTTGGTAGCCTATAATGGGCTAACTTTATTTTTCTCCTGATCTTATTGTGATGCATTTGCTTTCCATTTTGTTCTCACATTCTGTCTTTTTGTTTGTACCGTTATTTCATTCTCGTTTCTCTCTCTAAATAATAACCATAAGACTTACCTCTCTAAGTGCGGGGTTAGTAAATAATGCTAGTTTGTGCACAGTATAGCAGTATACTATACTATAATTTGTTCATTTATTTACATATTGCTGTACTGCAAATTTCTAATTAGTTCTTTTAATATTTCCTTCCAGTAAAGAAGAAGCAGACGCAAGATGCAAGATCACTGGTGAGTCTAGCAGTGTGTTAAATAATACACATTTTCTAGCTTAAAGGGGCAATAAATGGTTTTTAAAATTCAGCATTTTATTTTAAAATGATGGTATACTGTCCCCTTTATAAAAACAGATCTGGAATGTTAGTGATACTTTAGATGGAGTTTAATTCATCAGTTGTAGTGAAAATGCACTATAAATTACTTTTCTCCTACATTGGTGTATCCGGTCCACGGCTTCATCCTTACTTGTGGGATATTCTCTATCCCTACAGGAAGTGGCAAAGAGAGCACACAGCAGAGCTGTCCATATATCTCCCCTCAGGCTCCGCCCCCCCCAGTCATTCTCTTTGCCGCTCTAACTAGTAGCATCTCCACGGGGGTGGTAAAGAGTATGTGGTGTTAGTTGTAGTTTTTTATTTCTTCTATCAAGAGTTTGTTATTTTAAAATAGTGCCGGCTTGTACTATTTACTCTGCAGCAGAAAGTGATGAAGATTTCTGCTGAGAGGAATATGATTTTAGCACCAGTAACAATCCATTGCTGTTCCCACGCAGGACTGTTGAATACCAGAGAACATCAGTTGGGGGGAACAGTTTGCAGGCTTAACTGCTTCAGGTATGATCAGTCATTTTTCTAACAAGACCATGTAATGCTAGAAGACTGTCAGAAATTCCCTCTGGGATAGGTAAGCCATTTCTTCTGTTAAGTGTGATCAGTCCACGGGTCATCATTACTTCTGGGATATTACTCCTCCCCAACAGGAAGTGCAAGAGGATTCACCCAGCAGAGCTGCATATAGCTCCTCCCCTCTACGTCACTCCCAGTCATTCTCTTGCACCCAACGACTAGATAGGATGTGTGAGAGGACTATGGTGATTATACTTAGTTTTATATCTTCAATCAAAAGTTTGTTATTTTAAAATAGCACCGGAGTGTGTTATTACCTCTCTGGCAGAGTTTGAAGAAGAATCTACCAGAGTTTTTGCTATGATTTTAGCCGGAGTAGTTAAGATCATATTGCTGTTTCTCGGCCATCTGAGGAGAGGTAAACTTCAGATCAGGGGACAGCGGGCAGATGAATCTGCATAGAGGTATGTAGCAGCTTTTATTTTCTGACAATGGAATTGATGAGAAAATCCTGCCATACCGATATAATGTCATGTATGTATACTTTACACTTCAGTATTCTGGGGAATGGTACTTCACTAGAATTACACTGTAAGAAGTACATAAAGCTGTTTAATAACTAGAAATTATGTTTAACGTTTTTGCTGGAATGTAAAATCGTTTTCATTTGCTGAGGTACTGAGTGAATAAATGTTTGGGCACTATTTTTCCACTTGGCAGTTGCTTAATCTGTTTTTCTGACAGTTTCTGTTCTCCCTCACTGCTGTGTGTGAGGGGGAGGGGCCGTTTTTTTGGCGCCTTTGCTACGCATCAGATATTTCAGTCAGCAGCTCATTGTATTTCCTGCATGATCCGGTTCATCTCTACAGAGCTCAGGGGTCTTCAAAACTTATTTTGAGGGAGGTAATTTCTCTCAGCAGAGCTGTGAGAATTATAGTTGACTGAGATAAAAAACGTTTATTCTGTAATCTGTTTCCTGCTTTCAGAATTTGTTATCTTTGCTAATGGGATTAAACCTTTGCTAAAGTTGTGTTGTTTACAGGGATTGAGGCTATAACTGTTTCAATTTATTAATTTTCAACTGTCATAGATCTTCTGTGCTTCTTAAAGGCACAGTACGTTTTTAATATTATTCTAATTGCATTGTATTCCAAGTTGCAAGTTTATTTGCTAGTGTGTTAAACATGTCTGATTCAGAGGATGATACCTGTGTCATTTGTTGCAATGCCAAAGTGGAGCCCAATAGAAATTTATGTACTAACTGTATTGATGCTACTTTAAATAAAGGTCAATCTGTACAAATTGAACAAATTTCACCAAACAACGAGGGGAGAGTTATGCCGACTAACTCGCCTCACGTGTCAGTACCTGCATCTCCCGATCGGGAGGTGCGTGATATTGTAGCGCCGAGTACATCTGGGCGGCCATTACAAATCACATTACAGGATATGGCTACTGTTATGACTGAAGTTTTGGCTAAATTACCAGAACTAAGAGGTAAGCGTGATCACTCTGGGGTGAGAACAGAGTGCGCTGATAATATTAGGGCCATGTCAGACACTGCGTCACAGGTGGCAGAACATGAGGACGGAGAACTTCATTCTGTGGGTGACGGTTCTGATCCAAACAGACTGGATTCAGATATTTCAAATTTTAAATTTAAACTGGAAAACCTCCGTGTATTACTAGGGGAGGTGTTAGCGGCTCTGAATGATTGTAACACAGTTGCAATACCAGAGAAAATGTGTAGGTTGGATAAATATTTTGCGGTACCGGCGAGTACTGAGGTTTTTCCTATACCTAAGAGACTTACTGAAATTGTTACTAAGGAGTGGGATAGACCCGGTGTGCCGTTCTCACCCCCTCCGATATTTAGAAAAATGTTTCCAATAGACGCCACCACACGGGACTTATGGCAAACGGTCCCTAAGGTGGAGGGAGCAGTTTCTACTTTAGCTAAGCGTACCACTATCCCGGTGGAGGATAGCTGTGCTTTTCAGATCCAATGGATAAAAAATTAGAGGGTTACCTTAAGAAAATGTTTGTTCAACAAGGTTTTATATTGCAACCCCTTGCATGCATTGCGCCGATCACGGCTGCAGCGGCATTCTGGATTGAGTCTCTGGAAGAGAACATTAGTTCAGCTACTCTGGACGACATTACGGACAGGCTTAGAGTCCTTAAACTAGCTAATTCATTCATTTCGGAGGCCGTAGTACATCTTACTAAACTTACGGCGAAGAATTCAGGATTCGCCATTCAGGCACGCAGGGCGCTGTGGCTAAAATCCTGGTCAGCTGATGTTACTTCTAAGTCTAAATTGCTTAATATACCTTTCAAAGGGCAGACCTTATTCGGGCCCGGGTTGAAAGAGATTATCGCTGACATTACAGGAGGTAAAGGCCATGCCCTGCCTCAGGACAAAGCCAAATCTAAGACTAGACAGTCTAATTTTCGTTCCTTTCGTAATTTCAAAGCAGGAGCAGCATCAACTTCCTCTGCACCAAAACAGGAAGGAGCTGTTGCTCGCTACAGACAAGGCTGGAAACCTAACCAGTCCTGGAACAAGGGCAAGCAGACCAGGAAACCTGCTGCTGCCCCTAAAACAGCATGAATTGAGGGCCCCCGATCCGGGATCGGATCTAGTGGGGGGCAGACTTTCTCTCTTCGCCCAGGCTTGGGCAAGAGATGTCCAGGATCCCTGGGCGCTAGAGATAATATCTCAGGGATACCTTCTGGACTTCAAATACTCTCCTCCAAGAGAGAGATTTCATCTGTCAAGGTTGTCAACAATCCAGACAAAGAAAGAGGCGTTTCTACGCTGCGTACAAGAGCTCTTGTTAATGGGAGTAATCCATCCAGTTCCTCGATCAGAACAGGGACAGGGGTTTTACTCAAATCTGTTTGTGGTTCCCAAAAAAGAGGGAACTTTCAGACCAATCCTGGACTTAAAGATCATAAACAAATTCCTAAGAGTTCCATCGTTCAAGATGGAGACTATTCGGACAATTTTACCTATGATCCAAGAGGGTCAGTACATGACCACTGTAGATTTAAAAGATGCTTACCTTCACATACCGATTCACAAAGATCATTACCGGTACCTAAGGTTTGCCTTCCTAGACAGGCATTACCAGTTTGTGGCTCTTCCATTCGGATTGGCTACAGCTCCAAGAATCTTCACAAAGGTTCTGGGTGCTCTTCTGGCGGTACTAAGACCGCGGGGAATCTCGGTAGCTCCATACCTAGACGACATTCTGATACAAGCTTCAAGCTTTCAAACTGCCAAGTCTCATACAGAGTTAGTACTGGCATTTCTAAGGTCACATGGATGGAAGGTGAACGAAAAGAAAAGTTCACTCGTTCCACTCACAAGAGTTCCCTTCCTGGGGACTCTTATAGATTCTGTAGAAATGAAGATTTACCTGACAGAGGACAGGCTAACAAGACTTCAAAGTGCTTGCCGCACCCTTCATTCCATTCAACACCCGTCAGTGGCTCAATGCATGGAGGTAATCGGCTTAATGGTAGCGGCAATGGACATAGTACCCTTTGCACGCTTACACCTCAGACCACTGCAACTGTGCATGCTAAGTCAGTGGAATGGGGATTACTCAGACTTATCCCCTTCTCTGAATCTGGATCAAGAGACCAGAAATTCTCTTCTATGGTGGCTTTCTCGGCCACATCTGTCCAGGGGGATGCCATTCAGCAGACCAGACTGGACAATTGTAACAACAGACGCCAGCCTTCTAGGTTGGGGTGCCGTCTGGAATTCTCTTCAAGGCTCAGGGACAATGGAGTCAGGAGGAGAGTCTCCTGCCAATAAACATTCTGGAATTGAGAGCAGTTCTCAATGCCCTCCTGGCTTGGCCCCAGTTGACAACTCAGGGGTTCATCAGGTTTCAGTCGGACAACATCACGACTGTAGCTTACATCAACCATCAGGGAGGGACAAGAAGCTCCCTAGCTATGATGGAAGTATCAAAGATAATTCGCTGGGCAGAGTCTCACTCTTGCCACCTGTCAGCAATCCACATCCCGGGAGTGGAAAACTGAGGGCGGATTTCTTAAGTCGTCAGACTTTTCATCCGGGGGAGTGGGAACTTCATCCGGAGGTCTTTGCCCAAATACTTCGACGTTGGGGCAAACCAGAGATAGATCTCATGGCGTCTCGACAGAACGCCAAGCTTCCTCGTTACGGGTCCAGATCCAGGGATCCAGGAGCAGTCCTGATAGATGCTCTGACAGCACCTTGGGACTTCAGGATGGCTTACGTGTTTCCACCCTTCCCGTTGCTTCCTCGATTGATTGCCAGAATCAAACAAGAGAGAGCATCAGTGATTCTAATAGCACCTGCGTGGCCACGCAGGACTTGGTATGCAGACCTGGTGGACATGTCATCCTGTCCACCTTGGTCTCTACCTCTGAAACAGGACCTTCTGATACAGGGTCCCTTCAAACATCAAAATCTAACTTCTCTGAAGCTGACTGCTTGGAAATTGAACGCTTGATTTTATCAAGACGTGGGTTTTCTGAGTCAGTTATTGATACCTTAATACAGGCTAGGAAACCTGTTACCAGAAAGATTTACCATAAGATATGGCGTAAATACCTATATTGGTGTGAATCCAAAGGTTACTCTTGGAGTAAGGTTAGGATTCCTAGGATATTGTCTTTTCTACAAGAAGGTTTAGAAAAGGGTTTATCTGCTAGTTCATTAAAGGGACAGATCTCAGCTCTGTCCATTCTGTTACACAAACGTCTGTCAGAAGTTCCTGACGTCCAGGCTTTTTGTCAGGCTTTGGCCAGGATTAAGCCTGTGTTTAAAACTGTTGCTCCACCATGGAGTTTAAACCTTGTTCTTAATGTTTTACAGGGCGTTCCGTTTGAACCCCTTCATTCCATTGATATAAAGTTGTTATCTTGGAAAGTTCTATTTTTAATGGCTATTTCCTCGGCTCGAAGAGTCTCTGAATTATCAGCCTTACATTGTGATTCTCCTTATTTGATTTTTCATTCGGATAAGGTAGTTCTGCGTACTAAACCTGGGTTCTTACCTAAGGTAGTTACTAACAGGAATATCAATCAAGAGATTGTTGTTCCTTCTTTATGCCCAAATCCTTCTTCGAAGAAGGAACGTCTACTGCACAACCTGGATGTAGTCCGTGCTCTAAAATTTTACTTACAGGCAACTAAGGAATTTCGACAAACGTCTTCTCTGTTTGTCGTTTACTCTGGGCAGAGGAGAGGTCAAAAAGCTTCTGCTATCTCTTTCTTTTTGGCTTCGTAGCATAATTCGTTTAGCTTATGAGACTGCTGGACAGCAGCCTCCTGAAAGAATTACAGCTCATTCTACTAGAGCTGTGGCTTCCACTTGGGCCTTCAAGAATGAGGCCTCTGTTGAACAGATTTGCAAGGCTGCAACTTGGTCTTCGCTTCATACTTTTTCCAAATTTGACACTTTTTGCTTCATCGGAGGCTATTTTTGGGAGAAAGGTTCTTCAGGCAGTGGTTCCTTCTGTATAAAGAGCCTGCCTATCCCTCCCGTCATCCGTGTACTTTTGCTTTGGTATTGGTATCCCAGAAGTAATGATGACCCGTGGACTGATCACACTTAACAGAAGAAAACATAATTTATGCTTACCTGATAAATTCCTTTCTTCTGTAGTGTGATCAGTCCACGGCCCGCCCTGTTTTTAAGGCAGGTAAATATTTTTTAATTTATACTCCAGTCACCACTTCACCCTTGGCTTTTCCTTTCTCGTTGGTCCTTGGTCGAATGACTGGGAGTGACGTAGAGGGGAGGAGCTATATGCAGCTCTGCTGGGTGAATCCTCTTGCACTTCCTGTTGGGGAGGAGTAATATCCCAGAAGTAATGATGACCCGTGGACTGATCACACTACAGAAGAAAGGAATTTATCAGGTAAGCATAAATTATGTTTTTTCTTAGACTCTGTATAAAATGATGGCTTATATTAAGGGCTCTTTGCTGGTTGACACTATTGTGGGCTTAATCGATTGCTTTTTAGCATGTTTTCACTGTAAATCAGCTGTTTTTTCAGTCTTTAAAACACTTTTGCGGTTTAATTTGCACCTGGCACTTATTTGGACACCTAATCTAGTCAGAAAGGCCCCTCCACTCTGGAATGAAGAGGGAGGAGGCCTCATTTTCGCGCCTCAATTGCGCAGTTGTTTTGAGTAGGCAGTTCATGCAGCTTCACGTGGGGAGTCCAGAGGCATCAGAAAAGACTTCAGAGAGGCTTATTTCCTACTTAAATAATCCCTAAGGAAGGTAAAGGCCACAGTAGAAGCTGTGGCATAGTACTGTAGTGTTTTTAACCGGTTAACTGCTATTAGCTCCGGTTTGGGCATTAAGGGGTTAATTGGTCTGAAAATTTGTGTGCAATCTTTTCAAAGCATTAAGACACTGTGGTGAAAATTTCATTAAAATCGGATGTTTATTTGATGGTTTTTTGATGTTTCAGGAATAAAGTGTGCACTTTTATTATTTAAAGACACAGTAACGTTTTTGTCAAAAATAATTTTTATTGCATTGAAGTTCTGTTTAAGTCTGTCAAACATGTCTGACCCTTCAGATAGCCTATGTTCTGTATGTTCAAAGGCCAAGGTGGTTCCCCCATTAAATTTATGTGTGAAGTGTGCCATTGCGTCCAAACAGCTTAAGGACCGTACAATCACGCTTAAAGATATAGCCCAAGATGATTCTTTAGCTGAAGGTAGTGAGGATAGCCCGCTATCCCCTCCTTCAACACCAGCTATGCCCGCGCAAGCGATGCCCAGTACATCTAGCGCACCAATTGCTATTACTATGCAACAGTTAGCGGCAGTAATGGATAATTCTCTCGCAGCATTTTTATCCAAACTGCCAGCTTTTCCTAGGAAGCGTGATTGCTCAGTTTTAAATACAGAAAATGAGCAAGCAGACGCAGAGGATAATTTATCTGTAGTGCCCTCACATCAATCTGACTTGGCGTGAGGGAGGGCCTGTCTGAGGGAGAAATTTCTGACACAGGAAAAGTTTCAGAGCCTGATACCATAGCATTTAAATTTAAGCTAGAACACCTCCGCACCCTACTTAAGGAGGTCCTAGCTACACTTGATGATTGTGTAAAATGGACATTTTCTTAGAGGTCCCAGTACACACTGATGCGTTTCCGATACCTAAGAGGGTGGCGTATATCGTGACTAATTCTTTCATTACAGATGCCGCTTTGCAGTTAGCTAAATTAGCGACGAAAAATTCTGGTTTCGCAATCGTGGCGCGCAGAGCACTTTGGTTAAAATCTTGGTCGGCGATTGTGTCGTCCAAAACAAAATTGCTTAATATTCCTTTCAAGGGTAAGACCCTATTCGGGCCAAAGTTGAAAGAAATTATTTCAGATATCACTGGGGGAAAGGGCCATGCCCTTCCACAGGATAGACCTTTCAAAGCTAAAAATAAGTCTAATTTTCATTCCTTTCGCAATTTCAGGAACGGACCGACTTCTACCTCTACAGCCACTAGGCAAGAGGGTAACGCACCCCAGCCCAAACCAGCATGGAAACCATTGCAAGGCTGGAACAAGGGTAAACAGGCCAAGAAGCCTGCTGCTGCTACCAAGACAGCATGAAGGGGTAGCCCCCGATCCGGGACCGGATCTAGTAGGGGGCAGACTTTCTCTCTTTCCTCAGGCTTGGGCAAGAGATGTTCCGGACCCCTGGGCACTAGAAATTGTCTCTCAGGGGTATCTTCTAGAATTCAAGGACCTTCCTCCAAGGGGAAGGTTCCACATGTCTCGCTTATCTTTAGACCAGATAAAGAGACAGGCATTCTTACATTGCGTACACCCAGTTCCAACAGCAGAACAAGGACTGGGATTTTACTCAAACCTGTTTGTAGTTCCCAAAAAGGAAGGAACTTTCAGGCCAATTCTGGACTTAAAAATCCTAAACAAATTCCTCTGAGTTCCATCATTCAAAATGGAAACCATTCGGACAATTTTACCAATGATCCAGGAGGGTCAATATATGACTACCATGGACTTAAAGGATGCGTACCTACATATTCCTATCCACAAAGATCACCATCAGTTCCTGAGGTTCGCCTTTCTGGACAAGCATTACCGGTTCGTGGCCCTTCCCTTCGGATTGGCCACTGCTCCCAGAATTTTCACAAAGGTGCTAGGGTCCCTTCTAGCGGTGCTAAGGCCAAGGGGCATTGCAGTAGCACCTTACCTAGACGACATTTTAATACAAGCGTCGTCCTTTCACAAAGCAAAGGCTCATACGGACATTGTTCTAGCCTTTCTAAGGTCTCACGGTTGGAAGGTGAACATAGAAAAAAGTTCTCTGTCCCCGTTCACAAGGGTTCCCTTCCTGGGAACAATAATAGACTCGGTAGAAATGAAGATCTTTCTGACAGAGGTCAGGAAGTTAAAACTTTTGAACACTTGTCGAGTTCTTCAATCCATTCCTCAACCCTCCATAGCTCAGTGCATGGAGTTAATAGGACTAATGGTTGCGGCAATGGACGTGGTTCCCTTTGCTCGAATTCATTTAAGACCATTGCAACTGTGCATGCTCAAACAGTGGAATGGGGATTATGCAGATTTGTCTCCCCAGATTCAAATGGACCAGAAATCCAGAGACTCACTCCTCTGGTGGTTGTCTCAGGATCACCTGTCTCAGGGAATGAGTTTCCGCAGACCGGAGTGGATCATTGTCACGACCGACGCCAGCCTCTTAGGCTGGGGCGCGGTCTGGGAGTCCCTGAAGGCTCAGGGTCTATGTTCTCGGGAAGAATCTGTTCTCCCGATAAACATTTTGGAATTGAGAGCGATATTCAATGCGCTCCAGGCATGGCCTCAACTAGCGGAGGCCAAATTCATCAGATTTCAGTCGGACAACATGACGACTGTAGCGTACATCAATCATCAGGGGGGAACAAAGAGTACCCTGGCGATGAGGGAGGTATCCAAGATCATCAAATGGGCAGAGGATCACTCCTGCCATCTATCAGCAATTCACATCCCAGGAGTGGACAACTGGGAAGCGGATTATCTGAGTCGTCAGACTTTCCATCCGGGGGAGTGGGAACTTCACCCGGAGGTTTTTGCCCAGTTAACTCAACTATGGGGCATTCCAGATCTGGATCTGATGGCGTCACGTCAGAACTCCAAAGTTCCACGTTACGGGTCCAGGTCCAGGGATCCCAAGGTGACATTGGTAGATGCCTTAGTAGCGCCTTGGTCGTTCAATCTAGCTTATGTCTTTCCACCGTTTCCCCTTCTCCCCCGGCTAGTAGCCAGGATCAAACAGGAGAAGGCTTCGGTAATTCTGATAGCTCCTGCGTGGCCACGCAGGACTTGGTATGCAGACCTTGTGAATATGTCATCGGTTCCACCATGGAAGCTACCTTTGAGGCAGGACCTTCTAATTCAAGGTCCATTCGAACATCCAAACCTAGTTTCTCTGCAACTGACTGCTTGGAGATTGAACGCTTGATTCTAGCTAAGCGTGGGTTTTCGGAATCAGTTATAGATACTCTGATCCAGGCTAGAAAGCCTGTCACCAGGAAAATTTACCATAAGATATGGCGGAAATATCTTTGCTGGTGCGAATCCAAGGGTTACTCATGGAGTAAGATTAGGATTCCAAGGATACTATCTTTTCTCCAAGAAGGATTGGAGAAAGGTCTGTCAGCTAGTTCCTTAAAAGGACAGATATCTGCTCTGTCTGTTTTGTTACACAAGCGTCTGGCAGCCATGCCAGATATTCAGGCGTTTGTACAGGCTTTAGTCAGACTCAAGCCTGTCTACAGACCTGTGGCTCCTCTATGGAGTCTAAATTTAGTTCTTTCAGTTCTTCAAGGGGTTCCGTTTGAACCTCTACATTCCATAGATATTAAGTTACTAATCTTGGAAAGTTTTGTTTTTAGTAGCTATTTCTTCTGCTAGAAGAGTTTCTGAA
This sequence comes from Bombina bombina, assembly GCF_027579735.1. Classification (NCBI taxonomy): domain Eukaryota; kingdom Metazoa; phylum Chordata; class Amphibia; order Anura; family Bombinatoridae; genus Bombina; species Bombina bombina. The sequence goes on along the minus strand of NC_069499.1, from coordinate 238,160,556 downwards.
TTGTCTGCTTTGCAGTGTAATTCACCCTATCTGGTGTTTCATACAGATAAGGTCGTTTTACGTACCAAACCTGGTTTTCTTCCAAAAGTGGTTTCCAATAAGAATATTAACCAGGAAATAGTTGTTCCTTCTCTGTGTCCTAATCCAGTTTCCAACAAGGAACGTCTGTTACACAATCTTGATGTGGTTCGTGCTTTAAAGTTTTATCTAAAAGCAACTAAAGATTTCAGACAAACATTGTCCTCGTCTATTCTGGCAAGAGGAGAGGTCAAAAGGCGACTGCGACCTCTCTGTCTTTCTGGCTGAAAAGCATCATCCGGTTGGCTTATGAGACTGCTGGGAGGCAGCCTCCTGAAAGAATTACAGCTCACTCTACTAGAGCTGTGGCTTCCACATGGGCTTTCATGAATGAGGCTTCTGTTGAACAGATCTGTAAGGCAGCGACTTGGTCTTCACTGCATACATTTGCCAAATTTTACAAATTCGATTCTTTTGCTTCTTCGGAGGCTGTTTTTGGGAGAAAGGTTTTACAAGCAGTGGTGCCTTCCGTTTAGGTTACCTGACTTGTTCCCTCCCTTCATCCGTGTCCTAAAGCTTTGGTATTGGTTCCCACAAGCAAGGATGAAGCCGTGGACCGGATACACCAATGTAGGAGAAAACAGAATTTATGTTTACCTGATAAATTTCTTTCTCCTACGGTGTATCCGGTCCACGGCCCACCCTGGCATTTGGTCAGGTTTAAATTTATTTTTGTAAACTGCAGTCACCACTGCACCCTATGGTTCTCCTTTTTCTCCTAACCGTCGGTCGAATGACGGGGGCGGAGCCTGAGGGGAGCTATATGGACAGCTCTGCTGTGTGCTCTCTTTGCCACTTCCTATAGGGATAGAGAATATCCCACAAGTAAGGATGAAGCCGTGGACCGGATACACCGTAGGAGAAAGAAATTTATCAGGTAAACATAAATTCTGTTTTTAATGTAGATTTGAAGTTGGCAGCAAAGTGAGGGGAATTTGAATTTCATAAGTCAATTTTCTGTGAGCTAAAGGTTTGAACTGTTATCCAATCAGCACTCTCCCCTTAGGCACCTTTTGTTGTAGATAGAGTGCTAATTGGAAAAATGAACTTTTGAAGTTGGCGGCGTAGTGCAGAAAATTTAGAATTTATCTACATTTAAAAGTAAGTTTTAGCGCAACTTCATTGCAACTGAAGAATTAAACTCCATCTAAAATGTCACTAACATTCCAGATCTGTTTTTATAAAGGTTAGAGTTTACCATCACTTTAGTTCTCACTATAGTCCAATAATAATTACTTTACTATTCCTATGCTATGCTTTTAACCTTTTAAGGTCGTTATGGCGTTCTATTCTGTCCTACCCGTGCCGGGCTTTAGTGCCGTTTGGACTGTCCTGAAGCCAACTGAGCTTCCTGGATGCGATTGCGGTCTGGAGGGCGTGCCTAGCGTCATAGGGACACCCCTGTCCTGATTCCCTCATTGAAATTTTGCGATTGCGGGGTTTCATTTTGTTTACATCAGAACCCAGTCATCAAAGGGTTAATGTATCCTCTGAACTTGAGTGTGGCCAAGTGCTCCGATCACACCATTGAGTTTAATCAAGGAACTATCCAGATCCTATTCATGATTAGACTATTCTCAAAATTAAAATTCTGAACTTTTAATACATTTCATATTTAATCTAAAAGTTTGGTTACAAGACGTTTCCACAATTTACCTTTTGCATAACTAGTGTTTAAGCAAATAGCTTTGCATGTTTTTTGTTCAGCTTTCCAAGCCTTTTTTCCTAGGAAATAAAGACCAAGGCAAAGGGAAAATGGCCCTGTATTTCAATAGTCGCTTAGGAACCCTAAAGGAAAGTAGCCCCTGCACACTAATTCATGCCCAGGCACCCAGGAAAGTGGTCCTTTCACACCAACTGGCAGTCGCCCAGGTAGTCAGGAAAACCGGCTCAGGCACCACAAGAAAGTGGCCTTGATCGCCATTAAAGCACTCAGGTGTCACAGTTAAAGTACCCCCTGCTTGCCAATAGGTGCCAAGGTACTCCGGATAAGTGGCCACGGCTTGTGAATAGGCACCATGGCACCCCAGGAAAGTGGCACCTTCTCGTCAATAGCAGCCTACTAAACCTTAAGATAGGTTGCTCCTGTTTACTAGTATGCACCAAGGCACACTTGGAAAGTTGTCCCTTCTAGCCCAGACTCTTCAATTAAAATGGCTCCCTCTCTAAGAAAGGGGCCCTTGCCTGCTAAAAGGGTTTCAGGCATTCAGGGAAAGTTGCCCCCGCTCACTAAAAACATATCTAAGCACCCTGGAAAAGTGTCTCCTGCATGCCAATAGGAAGCCAGGCACCATAGGAAAGTGTACCCTGCTTGCCAAAACACACCCAAGCACCCCTGGGAAAGTGTCCTCTGTTCACCAATAGGTGCCCCGGCATCTCGGGAAAGTGGCCCCTGTTCACCAGTAGGTGCCCAGACACCCAAGGAAAGTGGCTTCTGCTTACCAAATAGGGGCACAGGTACCCTGGGAAAGTGTCCCCTGCTCACTAAAACATGCCAGAGCACGCTGGGAAAGGTGGTTTCTGGTCACCAAAACACACCCAAGCTCCTTGGGAAAGTGACACCTGCTCACCATTAGACAACCGGGAAAGTGGCCCCTGATGATGAGCTAGTTGGACCTTTTCGGGTTGAAGATGGACTCAAAATCAACTCCCAAACCTACTGCCAGTTTTTAGAAGACACTTTCTTCAAGCAGTGTTACAGGAAAAGTCTGCATCTTTCAAGAAGACCATGATATTTAAGCAGGACAATGCTCCATCGCATGCATCAAAGTACTTCACTGTGTGGCTAGCCAGTTAAAGGCCTTGAAGATGAAAGAATGACTTGGCCCCCTTTCTCACCTGACCTAAACCCTATTGAGAACTTGTGGGCCCTTCTTAAACAGGAGATTTACGGTGAAGGAAAATACAGGGAGTGCAGAATTATTAGGCAAATGAGTATTTTGACCACATCATCCTCTTTATGCATGTTGTCTTACTCCAAGCTGTATAGGCTCGAAAGCCTACTACCAATTAAGCATATTAGGTGATGTGCATCTCTGTAATGAGAAGGGGTGTGGTCTAATGACATCAACACCCTATATCAGGTGTGCATAATTATTAGGCAACTTCCTTTCCTTTGGCAAAATGGGTCAAAAGGACTTGACAGGCTCAGAAAAGTCAAAAATAGTGAGATATCTTGCAGAGGGATGCAGCACTCTTAAAATTGCAAAGCTTCTGAAGCGTGATCATCGAACAATCAAGCGTTTCATTCAAAATAGTCAAGAGGGTCGCAAGAAGCGTGTGGAAAAACCAAGGCGCAAAATAACTGCCCATGAACTGAGAAAAGTCAAGCGTGCAGCTGCCAAGATGCCACTTGCCACCAGTTTGGCCATATTTCAGTGCTGCAACATCACTGGAGTGCCCAAAAGCACAAGGTGTGCAATACTCAGAGACATGGCCAAGGTAAGAAAGGCTGAAAGACGACCACCACTGAACAAGACACACAAGCTGAAACGTCAAGACTGGGCCAAGAAATATCTCAAGACTGATTTTTCTAAGGTTTTATGGACTGATGAAATGAGAGTGAGTCTTGATGGGCCAGATGGATGGGCCCGTGGCTGGATTGGTAAAGGGCAGAGAGCTCCAGTCCGACTCAGACGCCAGCAAGGTGGAGGTGGAGTACTGGTTTGGGCTGGTATCATCAAAGATGAGCTTGTGGGGCCTTTTCGGGTTGAGGATGGAGTCAAGCTCAACTCCCAATCCTACTGCCAGTTTCTGGAAGACACCTTCTTCAAGCAGTGGTACAGGAAGAAGTCTGCATCCTTCAAGAAAAACATGATTTTCATGCAGGACAATGCTCCATCACACGCGTCCAAGTACTCCACAGCGTGGCTGGCAAGAAAGGGTATAAAAGAAGAAAATCTAATGACATGGCCTCCTTGTTCACCTGATCTGAACCCCATTGAGAACCTGTGGTCCATCATCAAATGTGAGATTTACAAGGAGGGAAAACAGTACACCTCTCTGAACAGTGTCTGGGAAGCTGTGGTTGCTGCTGCACGCAATGTTGATGGTGAACAGATCAAAACACTGACAGAATCCATGGATGGCAGACTTTTGAGTGTCCTTGCAAAGAAAGGGGGCTATATTGGTCACTGATTTGTTTTTGTTTTGTTTTTGAATGTCAGACATGTATATTTGTGAATGTTGAGATGTTATATTGGTTTCACTGGTAAAAATAAATAATTGAAATGGGTATATATTTGTTTTTTGTTAAGTTGCCTAATAATTATGCACAGTAATAGTCACCTGCACACACAGATATCCCCCTAAAATAGCTAAAACTAAAAACAAACTAAAAACTACTTCCAAAAATATTCAGCTTTGATATTAATGAGTTTTTTGGGTTCATTGAGAACATGGTTGTTGTTCAATAATAAAATTAATCCTCAAAAATACAACTTGCCTAATAATTCTGCACTCCCTGTAGTACACCTCTCTGAACAGTGTCTGGGAAGCTGTGGTTGCTGCTGACTCTATGGATGGAAGACTTAAGACTGTTATTGAAAAGAAGGGTGGCTATATTTGTCACAATTTCTTTTTGGAAATGTCAGAAATGTTTGTCAATTTTAAGTTGTTTGTTTATTATTCTCACTTTAAAGGGACAGTCATATCCAAAATAAACTTTCATAATTCAAATAGGGCATGTCATTTTTTTTTCTTCAATCTTAATTTTTATTATTTTCAAGGACAGAAAAGAAAAAAACATTTAACAATATGCATGAATAACACAAATCATAGCCCAATGCATGTTCCATATTTAGATTCTTATACAAATCATATTATGTCACTCATATGGTCTTTAGTCATCTTAATTTTTGATTCACACCTTTGGAATCTTCCTTAATCTTTCCAAGAGACCAATCATTTTTCTCCAGAACTATACTAACATATATCACTAACATGCATATTGCTTACAAAATACCTGAAACCTGGGGGAGGGAGAAAAAAGGTTCAAAATATTACAAGAACTTTGAATAATTTGGACGTCAAGTAAATCCTGGAGTACAATTATATTATTAAAAGATTCCCCCAATCTCTGACTCCGGGTCTATTTACATAGACATGACATTTGTGTTTGAACATCTGCAGTTAGATAAAAAGGGGGGTCCCATGCCCCCTTGATGTGAGCCAAACAAATAAACGTAATAATATGAAGTAAAACAAAGCAAATAAACCAAACAACTACTAAGCACAGGCAAAAACAAGACAACAACAAAAAAAAAAAATGAGGAGGAGGGTACGGAGGGCTACCATTAACCTAGAAGAATCAGTTCCATATTTCTAAAAGGGTATATTAGATATTCAACCTCCCTGAGAGGGAGGACTTTAATGAACTAAGACCATTTAGAGAAAAAACTCTTTACATCTTGGTCACTATGTAGGTAAGTGTCAACTTGTTCAATGATACATTGTTTCTTCAGGCAGTTTTTTACTTCTGAGATACTAGGAGTTGCTCTTGTTCTCCACTTCTTTAGGATTAGGTATCTAACAGCAAGAATCACCAGGTTGACAGTTTTAAGATTATCATGAGACAACCCTGTGTCAGCACAAAAAAAAACTACTACATTTAATGGTGATAGTATCAGAGAGGGGACACCCAATGTATTAATAAGCCAGTATTGTAACTTTGACTAAAAGTTTCTGATTCTTGGGCAGTCCCAGAGCCTATGCAGAAGGTTAGCTGATGGATATGAGCATTTTGGGCATCTGTTGAAACTGGTGTTCCGACATTTGAACCCTTTCTCTGGAATAAAATAAGACATGTAACAATTTGAAATGTGACTTCCTCCAAGTGGCAGAAAGAGTAACACGGGAGACTACTTAAATCGAGGAGATAAGTAAAGTAGGATCCAGAGAATTTTGCGCTAGTATTGCAGCCCACTTGGAATTAATTTTTACCAGTGTATCTGGGCCATTAATTGAAATCAAGGTTTGATAGATATACGAAATTGACATAAACCCGTTTTTAACTAGGAGAAGCCAATTCTCAACAGTTCCCAGAGACCAGTACCAGCCATGATCAGCAACCAATTTAAGAGCGAAATGTCTCGCTTGGAGATAAGCAAAAAAGTTTTTATTAGCGAAATGAAATTCCTCTTTAAGAGAATTAAAAGACTTGATACATCTCTCAAAATCTAATATTTGATGAGTTTTACCAAGACCTAAGGTCATTTAGAAAAAAGCGCTGATTGTAATCCTGCTTGAAACTGAGGGTTGTTCAGGAGTGGGATATGTTTTGAGACCCTAGATTCAATATGCAAGGTCTTACAAATCCTCTTCCACATCTGGATTGGATTATAAATGGATCTCATCTTTTTTATTTCAAGAGGGATCACACTATTATTAAAGTGTATTAAGGCTATGGGGGAAAATGGGTGGGTTATTCTACTTTCGAGTTCATAGTTTGTTACATAGTTACTATTAGTGATCCAGTCTGCTACAATGCGACCCAGAAACACTTGATTATATAAGCGGATATCAGGAAGAATTAATCCTCCGAATTTCGTGGGTAAGGCTAATTTAGATAGAGATTCTGGATTTTTTGTTCTGCCAAATGAAAGATCGTAAGGTTGCATTAAATAGTAAGATATCCTTTGTTTTATGTATCAGCGGAGTGTTCTGGAGGACGTGGAGAATTTTGGGGAGAAGGGTCATCTTATAGAGAGCTATACGCCCCGATAAAGAGAGAGGGAGCTTCTGCCAGTTTTTAAAAGTTTCTTTTATGGGGGCGGAGCTGGCCAGCAACAGAGATGGTCGCATAATCAGGGAGCTCTGCGCAAATAGTATCCAAGAAAACCCTATTCACATTAAGAAACCGAAAAAATGGAAGGGTGATTCTGCAGGAAGGAACCCCGGGCATGCTGCAACCGTCTAGGTAACTGAATGATTTATGCTGAGCTGAGCAGTTGCACCGGAGCTGATCGCCACACACTCAGGCGCCATTTTGGATTGTTAAAACATCCAGCAAGAACGACTATTAAACCCTGAGCTTCTGTTGTAATATATTGCCTACTGTGTGTTACAGCACTTACTAATATGAGGGCACAAATAACCTTTAATGCGGTAAAAGAACTGTTGGAAGATCATACGAAGAGGCTATGTGAGAGGCTGGACGCCTTACTCTGCACGATCAGATCGACACGTATATGTGGTAATGAGACTGAGGGGGATCATAAGGGAGTACAGGAACCGCAGAATGCTAAAGCATCCACAGCATTCCAAGGGAGCCCTTCTTTATTGCCAGCATCGGACACAAGCCCCAGGACAGAGATCCTCTCGTATGGGATATATTTGCCCCCGCCAGCTGAGTATACAGGCGCAACTGAGAATCACAGGGTGGATTATATGAGGAGCCAAGTACCGCAATTTTTTTTTTTTTTTTTTTTTTTATAATCTTTCTTTATTACGGTTTGTCGGAACAAACAAATACATTGAAGTGTTTAACCATTGGTGTAAGATGCGCTTTCCAAAGTCCACAATTGTAATGGTATTAGACTTATTGCACTGTCCATTCAAGTCCATTTATATTCGTTCTTCCCAACCAATTTTATAATAAACATAATAAACTTTAGTTAACCTAAAACAAAATTAAACTAACATATAAAGAAAAAAGGGGAATAATCGGCATGCTATAATTAGGCAATCCGACTGTGGTATTTATATACACACTCTGAACCTTAATCATACCAAAAGCATCATTTTTTATTTTAGGATCTACAATCCATAGGATAGTGTCATTATTCTGTCCTCACACTACCGTCAGTCAAAAGTCCATTGTCCTGTAAGCTGTTTTCCTAAAATATAGATAGTGTTTCTAAGTGGATAAATAATCTGTTTCTGTATTTCTCGGGTAAGCGATATTATAAAAGGTTCCCATTTTTTAATAAATCTGGCTGTTCTTTTATTTGGATCTTCCAAGGTGTCCCATTTTTCTTTGGTGAGCTGTGAGAGGGTAAGGTTCTTTAACTCATTTAATTTCGGAGTTTTATTTGAAGGCCAATACTTCAGGATTAGTTTTTTTGCCAATAAAATTACATTAATGATAAATGGTTTTAGTATTGCTGGAGTATTATCTAGACGAAGAAATAAGATTTGTTTCTCCCTCAATACAACGTTATGTGATGTAAGGACCTTAATCCAATATGCTATCTGAGCCCAGTATTTTTTAACATGTGGACAACTAAAAATAAAATGAAGTATATCTGGGTCTGGGAATTGACATTTTGGGCATATGTGGGGAATTTCTACCTTCCATTTCCTAACGACCTTTGGGATTAGATAAGCCTGGTGAAGCATTTCTCCAACATTGGTGTGTCCGGTCCACGGCATCATCCTTACTTGTGGGAATATCTCTTCCCCAACAGGAAATGGCAAAGAGTCCCAGCAAAGCTGGCCATATAGTCCCTCCTAGGCTCCGCCCACCCCAGTCATTCTCTTTGCCGTTGCACAGGCAACATCTCCACGGAGATGGTTAAGAGTATGTGGTGTTTAGTTGTAGTTTTATTTTTTTATTCTACTATCAAGAGTTTGTTATTTTAAAATAGTGCTGGTATGTACTATTTACTCTGAAACAGAAAAAGATGAAGATTTCTGTTTGTGAGAGGAAGATGATTTTAGCAGACAGTAACTAAAATCGATTGCTGTTTCCACATAGGACTGTTGAGATGAAGTAACTTCAGTTGGGGGAAACAGTTAGCAGACTTTTCTGCTTAAGGTATGACTAGCCATATTTCTAACAAGACTGTGTAATGCTGGAAGGCTGTCATTTCCCCTCATGGGGACCGGTAAGCCATTTTCTTAGTCTCAAGCAGAATAAAGGGCTTAATATGGGCTATAAAACTGGTAGACACTTTTATGGGCTAAATAGATTGCTTTATTTGGACATTTTATACATGTTTATGCTGATAATTCACACTTATAAACTTGGGGAACGTTTTTTAACGTCAGGCACTATGTTAGACACCTTTTCCAGTCAGGAAGGGCCTTCCCAGTTGTAGGCTGAGCCTCATTTTCGCGCCATTACTGCGCAGTTGTTTTTGAGTGCAAGACATGCAGATGCATGTGTGAGGACCTGAAAGTAGTTGGAAAAGTTCCTAGAAGGCGTCATTTGGTATCGTATTCCCCTCTGGGCTTGGTAAAGTCACAGCAAAGGCTGTAGCTGGGACTGTATAGGGGTTAAATCTGTAACCGGCTCCGGTTTCGTTATTTTAAGGGTTAAAGCTCTGAAAATTAGTGTGCAATACCTTTAATGCTTTAAGACACTGTGGTGAAATGAACAATTCCTTCATATATTTTCACATATTCAGTAATAAAGTGTGCTCTGTTTAAAATTTAAAGAGACAGTAACGGTTTTGTTTTAAAACGGGTTTTTGTGCTTTATTGACAAGTTTAAGCCTGTTTAACATGTCTGTGCCTTCAGATAAGCTATGTTCTATATGTATGAAAGCCAATATGTCTCCCCCTTCAAAATTGTGTGATAATTGTGCCATAGCGTCCAAACAAAGTAAGGACAGTACTGCCACAGATAATGAAATTGCCCAAGATGATTCCTCAGATGAAGGGAGTAGACATGGTTCTACATCATCTCCTTCTGTGTCTACGCCGGTTTTGCCCACGCAGGAGGCCCCTAGTACTTATAGCGCGCCAATGCTTATTACCATGCAACAATTGACGGCTGTAATGGATAACTCCATAGCAAATATTTTATTCAAAATGCCTGCATATCAGAGAAAGCGCGATTGCTCTGTTTTAAACACTGAAGAGCAGGAGGGCGCTAATGATAATTGTTCTGTCATACCCTCACACCAATCTGAAGGGGCCATGAATGGGGAAATTTCAGATTCAGAAAAAATTTCTCAACAGGCTGAACCTGATGTTGTGACATTTAAATTTAAATTAGAACATCTCCGTGCACTGCTTAAGGAGGTGTTATCTACTCTGGATGATTGTGACAACTTGGTCATTCCAGAAAAATTATGCAAGATGGACAAGTTCCTAGAGGTTCCGGTGCACCCCGACGCTTTTCCTATACCCAAGCGGGTGGCGGACATAGTGAATAAGGAGTGGGAGAAGCCCGGCACACCTTTTGTTCCCCCTCCTATATTTAAGAAATTATTTCCTATGGTCGACCCCAGAAAGGATTTATGGCAGACAGTCCCTAAGGTCGAGGGGGCAGTTTCTACTCTAAACAAGCGCACTACTATTCCTATCGAAGATAGTTGTGCTTTCAAAGATCCTATGGATAAAAAATTGGAAGGTTTGCTTAAAAAGATTTTTGTACAGCAAGGTTACCTTCTTCAACCCATTTCGTGCATTGTTCCTGTCACTACAGCAGCGTGGTTCTGGTTCGAGGAACTAGAAAAGTCGCTCAGTAGAGAGACTCCATATGAGGAGGTTATGGACAGAGTTCACGCACTTAAGTTGGCTAACTCTTTTATTTTAGATGCCGCTTTGCAATTAGCTAGATTAGCGGCGAAAAATTCAGGGTTTGCAATTGTGGCGCGCAGAGTGCTTTGGCTAAAGTCTTGGTCAGCGGATGTATCATCCAAGACAAAATTGCTTAACATCCCCTTCAAGGGTAAAACTCTCTTTGGACCAGAATTGAAAGAGATTATCTCAGACATCACTGGGGGAAAGGGCCACGCCCTCCCACAAGATAGGCCTTTCAAGGCCAAGAATAAGTCTAATTTTCGTTCCTTTCGTAATTTCAGAAACGGACCGGCCTCTAATTCTGCATCCTCTAAGCAAGAGGGTAATGCCTCACAGTCCAAACCAGCCTGGAAACCGATGCAAGGCTGGAACAAGGGTAAGCAGACCAAGAAGCCTGCTACCGCTAACAAAACAGCATGAAGGAGTAGCCCCCGATCCGGGACCGGATCTAGTGGGGGGCAGACTCTCTCTGTTTGCTCAGGCTTGGGCAAGAGATGTTCAGGATCCCTGGACGCTAGAAATAGTTTCTCAGGGTTATCTTCTGGAATTCAAGGAACTACCCCCAAGGGGAAGGTTCCACATGTCTCACTTATCCTCAAACCAAATAAAGAGACAGGCATTCTTACATTGAGTAGAAGACCTGCTAAAGATGGGAGTGATACACCCAGTTCCAATGACGGAACAAGGAATGGGATTTTACTCAAATCTGTTCGTAGTTCCCAAAAAAGAGGGAACCTTCAGACCAATTCTGGATTTAAAGATCCTAAACAAATTTCTCAGGGTACCATCGTTCAAAATGGAAACCATTCGAACGATTCTACCCACTATCCAGGAAGGTAAATTTATGACTACCGTGGATCTAAAGGATGCGTACCTACATATTCCTATCCACAAAGAACATCATCAGTTCCTAAGGTTCGCCTTTCTGGACAAACATTACCAGTTTGTGGCCCTCCCATTCGGATTAGCCACTGCTCCAAGGATTTTCACAAAGGTACTCGGGTCCCTTCTAGCGGTTCTAAGACCGAGGGGCATTGCAGTAGTACCATACTTGGACGACATTCTAATACAAGCGTCGTCCCTTTCAAAAGCAAAGGCTCATACAGACATCGTTCTGGCCTTTCTCAGATCTCACGGATGGAAGGTGAACATAGAAAAAAGTTCTCTGTCTCCATCAACAAGAGTTCCCTTCCTGGGAACAATAATAGATTCCTTAGAAATGAGGATCTTTCTGACAGATGTCAGAAAGTCAAAACTTCTAAGCGCTTGTCAAGTTCTTCATTCTGTTCCACGTCCTTCCATAGCTCAGTGCATGGAAGTAGTAGGGTTGATGGTTGCAGCAATGGACATAGTTCCTTTTGCGCGAATTCATCTAAGACCATTACAACTGTGCATGCTGAAACAGTGGAATGGGGACTATACAGACTTGTCTCCAGTGATTTCAAGTAGGTCAGAAGACCAGAGATTCACTCCGTTGGTGGATATCCCTGGACCACCTATCCCAGGGAATGAGCTTCCGCAGACCAGAGTGGGTCATTGTCACGACCAACGCCAGTCTAGTGGGCTGGGGTGCGGTCTGGGAATCCCTGAAAGCTCAGGGACTATGGTCTCGGGAAGAGTCTCTTCTCCCGATAAACATTCTGGAACTAAGAGCGATATTCAATGCTCTCAGGGCTTGGCCTCAGCTTGCAAAGGCCAGATTCATAAGATTCCAATCAGACAACATGACGACTGTTGCGTATATCAATCATCAGGGGGGAACAAGGAGTTCCCTGGCGATGAAAGAAGTAACCAAAATAATACAATGGGCGGAGAATCACTCCTGCCATCTATCTGCGATCCACATCCCAGGTGTGGAAAACTGGGAAGCGGATTATCTGAGTCGTCAGACATTCCATCGGGGGGAGTGGGAACTCCACCCGGAGATTTTTGCCCAGTTGACTCAATTATGGGGCATTCCAGACATGGATCTGATGGCGTCTCGTCAGAACTTCAAGGTTCCTTGCTACGGGTCCAGATCCAGGGATCCCAAGGCGACTCTAGTGGATGCACTAGTAGCGCCTTGGACCTTCAACCTAGCTTATGTGTTCCCACCGTTTCCTCTCATTACCAGGCTGGTAGCCAGGATCAAACAGGAGAGGGTCTCGGTGATCTTGATAGCTCCTGCGTGGCCATGCAGGACTTGGTATGCAGACCTGGTGAATATGTCATCGGTTCCACCATGGAAGCTACCTTTGAGACAGGACCTTCTTGTTCAGGGTCCATTCAAACATCCAAATCTGGTCTCCCTCCAGCTGACGGCTTGGAGATTGAACGCTTGATTCTATCAAAGCGTGGGTTTTCAGATTCGGTGATTGATACTCTGGTTCAGGCCAGAAAACCGGTAACTAGAAAGATTTACCATAAAATATGGAAAAGATATATCTGCTGGTGTGAATCCAAGGGATTCCCTTGGAATAAGGTAAAAATTCCTAAGATTCTTTCCTTTCTGCAAGAAGGTTTGGATAAAAGATTATCTGCGAGTTCTCTAAAGGGACAGATTTCTGCTTTATCTGTCTTACTACACAAACGACTGGCAGCTATGCCAGATGTTCAAGCATTTGTTCAGGCTCTGGTTAGGATCAAGCCTGTTTACAGACCTTTGACTCCTCCCTGGAGTTTAAATCTAGTTCTTTCAGTTCTATAAGGGGTTCCGTTTGAACCTCTACATTCCATAGATATTAAGTTGTTATCTTGGAAAGTTTTGTTTTTGGTTGCTATTTCTTCTGCTAGAAGAGTTTCAGAGTTATCTGCTCTGCAGTGTTCTCCACCCTATCTGGTGTTCCATGCAGATAAGGTGGTTTTGCGTACTAAGCCTGGTTTTCTTCCAAAGGTTGTTTCTAACAAAAATATTAACCAGGAGATAGTTGTACCTTCTTTGTGTCCGAATCCAGTTTCAAAGAAGGAACGTTTGTTACACAATTTGGACGTAGTCCGTGCTCTAAAATTCTATTTAGAAGCTACAAAAGATTTCAGACAAACATCTTCTCTGTTTGTCATCTATTCTGGTAAAAGGAGAGGTCAAAAAGCGACTTCTACCTCTCTTTCCTTTTGGCTTAAAAGCATCATCCGATTGGCTTACGAGACTGTCGGACGGCAGCCTCCTGAAAGAATCACAGCTCACTCCACTAGGGCTGTGGCTTCCACATGGGCCTTCAAGAACGAGGCTTCTGTTGATCAGATATGTAAGGCAGCGACTTGGTCTTCACTGCACACTTTTGCCAAATTTTACAAATTTGATACTTTTGCTTCTTCGGAGGCTATTTTTGGGAGAAAGGTTTTGCAAGCCGTGGTGCCTTCCGTTTAGGTAACCTGATTTGCTCCCTCCCTTCATCCGTGTCCTAAAGCTTTGGTATTGGTTCCCACAAGTAAGGATGACGCCGTGGACTGGACACACCAATGTTGGAGAAAACAGAATTTATGCTTACCTGATAAATTACTTTCTCCAACGGTGTGTCCGGTCCACGGCCCGCCCTGGTTTTTTAATCAGGTCTGATGAATTATTTTCTCTAACTACAGTCACCACGGTACCATATGGTTTCTCCTATATTTTTCCTCCTGTCCGTCGGTCGAATGAACGGGGGAGTGGGCGGAGCCTAGGAGGGACTATATGGCCAGCTTTGCTGGGACTCTTTGCCATTTCCTGTTGGGGAAGAGATATTCCCACAAGTAAGGATGACGCCGTGGACCGGACACACCGTTGGAGAAAGTAATTTATCAGGTAAGCATAAATTCTGTTTTTGGTATGTGCCTCTCTGAGATCTGCAGCTAGGGTGGCTCTACTGACCTCCCTGAAGCTTTCAATAACTGGTCGGCAACCACACTATTGAGGGCAGCCGACCATCTCGAGACCATGTCGTCTATGGTGTGTTTCTCAGTATCATAAAGTAACGTTCTGTAAAACAAGGAGATAGAATGTGTGCCATTTTTAAATAGTGATACAGTAGCCTCCAAACCCGGGTTCTCCGCTAGAGACGGTAAATCTCTAAGTATCTGATGTAATGCTTGGTTTGTAGGTAGGCATAATGATGTGTAGAAGGTATGTGAAATTCCCTCTGCAGCTCTTGAAATGACTTAATTTCCCTCGTTCCAGTTCTTAACATCTGACTAACCGTCTTCAGGCCCCTTTCGTACCATAGCGCAAAGGGCTTGGTAGAATAACCCGCTATAAAGTTAAGGTTCCCTCCCAGAGGAAAGTATTTAGAATAAGTATAGTCTATATTTAACCATTTGCATATTTTATGCCACGCTCTTAGTGGTTCCGCAAGAGGTAAGTGTAGACCCACTGCCTTTTCTGTCTGGATTCTAGTTAGATGTGGTAGCATTTCTAACGACATAGGGGCTATCAATGCCTGTTCCATTTGTGGATGTGTAAAGCTGCCAGCACCTGTCAACCAGTCTAGCACTATCTTTCCAGTCGCAGCCCAGTTATACAATTTTATGTTAGGTAGTCCAAACCCTCCCTGTCCTCTCGTAGCTGTTAGTTTTTGTAAGCTTATCCTGTGTTTCTTTTGGTTCCAGACAAAGGCTAGGATCGCCCCATTTAGGGTATTAAGATCCGGTTTTGTCAGCATAAGTGGTAACATTTGTAAAGTATACAAAATCCTAGGGAAAATTGACATTTTAACTAAACTGATTCTTCCTGATAGTGATAAGGAGAGGCCACTCCAGGACTTTAGTTGGGATACAATGGATCCGATCAGTTGCCTAAAATTAAGATCATTCCATTTATGTGGGTTATTACCCAATTGAATCCCTAAGTATTTGAAATTGTCTAACTATTTTGAATTGGTAGTTAGGTATTTTCCTTCCCCCTTCGGGATGCAGCCAAAAAAGCTCTGACTTGCTATTGTTTATCTGATAACCTGAGATTTCCCCAAATTTTTCTATCAAAGAGATTAGATGTGGGAGATTTTCTCTCGGGTTAGGGACAACTAAGATCATGTCGTCCGCATACAGAGACAAATTTATTGTTTCTTTCCCTATCTTAAGGCCCTGTACCGTCTTACGAATCTTTACAGCCAATGGCTCCAAAGCTAGGTCGAATAAGAGTGGGGATAGGGGGCAACCCTGTCTGGTTCCTCTACCTAGCTTGAAGGGTTCGGACAGTCCGCGTTAATAATCAATGCCGCCCTAGGCTCAGTGTAGAGCAGTCTAATCAATTGTACAAAGTTCCCCCGGATTCCAAATTTCTCCATTGTATAGAATAGATGTTCCCATAAGACTTTATCAAAAGCCTTCTCCGCATCCACGGCCAGAAGGCACACCTCAGGAAGCGGAGAAGGTACTTCTATTTTCTTATAATTAACCCAATAATGTGAAAGTATCATCTGAAGCTTTCTAATATTAGAGACAGAGGAACAGCCTTTGATGAACCCTGTCTGGTCTTTGTGTATAAGGGATTGTAAAATTCTCATTAACCTGTTGGCTAGAATTTTGGTCAGAATTTTATAGTCGCTATTTAGGAGCGATATAGGTCTGTACGACTCTCTCAGAGTTGAATCCCTTCCTGGCTTTGCTATCAAAGTTATGTTAGCCTCTACAAATCTGTTTGATATTTCAATTTTACCTGCCAGGAGGCCATTGTATAGTGTTTCTAGGTCTTCAACGACATTAGGGAGTAAGATCTTATAAAATTCGCCTGGCAGTCCATCAGGACCTGGCGTTTTCCCTTGTGGAGAACTTTTAATGACGTTATTTATTTCGTCCTTGGTTATGGGTAAGTTCAATGTATCCGAGTCCGCATTAGATAGGCGGGGTAATTGTAAATCTGACCAGAATTGTTCCCTAATGTCTCTGTCTATGCCTGTGGAGTTATTGAGGGATTGGTAGTACTCCCTAAAGGCTTGTACTATTTTATCATTGTTTTTTTCTATGGTGTCTTCTACTTTTATGCTAGTTATCAGAGTGCTAGGCCTTAAAATGTTTGTTACTGCTGCCAAATATCTACCTGTCTTGTTGCCATGTCGATTAAAAAGGCCTAACGCTTTATTCAAAGTTCGTAAGGAGTTGTCTAAAAGGTAGGTGTCTCTTTGTTGTTTGACTTTGTAATAAGTGTTCCTATTTTGTAATGTGGGACACCTAAGATATTTATTATATGCATTCTTAAGCTTCCTAAGGAGAAGGTCTGCTTTTGCTTTATATTGTTTTTTCAATTTTATGGTGTAGGATGTGACTGCACCTCTCAGAACCGCTTTTGCCGCCTCCCAGAACAGCATCGGCTGGCTTCTATGTGTGTGATTTGCCTCACTATAATACTGCCATTCCTTATTCAGGAAGGTATGGAAACTGGCATCGTTATATAGGTATGCTGGGAATCTCCAGATTTTTCCCTCCCCCCTTGGTATTTTCAGGTTTATTTGTAACTGGATAGGCATGTGGTCTGACAAGGTTATATCTAAGATTTTTGTGTTTTCCACTTTTGGTATCAACGGTGTAGACACTAAAAAGTAGTCTATTCGGGATAGTGTGTGTTTCGAGGTGGAAACGTAAGTATAGTTTTTTTCCTCTGGGTTCCTATGTCTCCAAATATCTCTAAGTCCCAATGTGTTCTTGAGTTTAGTCACAATACGGGCCTCAATTTTGGCGTATCTGGTATTGTTTGGGGCAGTTCCTTGCCATGCGGGATCCCTAAATTTGTCTAGGGGTGTCTGCGGAGCGATGTTGAAGTCTCCCCCCATCACCAATGGAAGGTGTATGAATGGTAGAAGTTTATTGTGTATCATTGTCCAGAACTCCTGTTTCCAGTTAGGTGGCCCATATATTCCACACAATACCAGAATGAGTTTGTGAATCTTAAGTTGCAGAATAATGAAACGCCCTTCTGCATCTATTACTTTATTGATAATGTTGTATGAGAGACCTTTTCTAAAGAGCACAGCTATTCCCCTAGCTCTTTGTAATTCATATGGGGTATAGACTACCTCTGCCACCCAACCCTGCCTCAGCTTTCGGTGTTTTACCTGAGATAGATGGGTCTCCTCTAATATAGCTATATCTGCTTTATTAACCCTGAGGTGTTTCAGAATTGCTTTGCGTTTGATGGGGGACGTAATGCCCCCCACATTCCATGCAATAATATTTAGGTGTTCCATAACTTTACACATTTTGGTGAAAGAAGTATCTTAACATAATGTCGTTAGTAGTCTCAGTCAGACCGGTCTTATGGTAGCTTGTCTCATTTTTATCTGTAATAGTGAGCAATTGGTTAAAAGGATTGTCGACATAGTAAATTAAGTGCATTTCACAATTCCCTTTGTAAGATGCAAACAATATAAATGTATCTTTACAGAAAATTACTGGTACAGCATGTTTGAAATCAGAAATGTAACAGACTAAGTTATAATACACAATACAAAAAAAACCTAATGTTAACATATCTAACAAAGCCAACCTTTGTTCCTGTTTCTAGTATCTAAGGATACGGACAGCATTTAACCTATACCTCCCCCACCTGAGAGATAACTATCAAAATTTTTTTTTAACAATCTTGACAGACATATCTAGATCCTAACATTCTAGTTTCATGCATTATATCAGCTCTCTTTTACTTCCTATAGTTTCAGATATGTATCGAGAACTCTCATTTTCACCCCAAGGGCTATGTGACCATAACCCTTACACAGATGGTATGTGTGAAGTGCTGACAATGAGCTCTCCATTCTCACAGTTCGTCACCTACATAACAAAAGAAAGAACACTGCTCCCCAAGGGGTGTTACTGGGGATGTATTTTAGACTCTCATATATTCAATCAAGTGCGTTTTATCTTGCAGCTTGATCTTTCTCCTCTTCTTCCGCAACTGTCTGATAGAATCAAAAAGTTTGTGTCCTGTTGGTGTGTGGATCCTCAGCTTCGCTGGGTACAACAATGATACCTGTCTTCCTCTCTCCATGAGTGTTTTACAATATGGTGCAAATTCTCGTCTCCTCCTGGTGACTTCAATTGAGTAATCTTGAAAGATCAGTAATCTTTTCCTTTCAAACTGTATGGGACCATTCTGTCTGTATGCTCTGAGGATGGCAACCTTATGTTGAAAATTTAAATATTTGACCATTACTTGTCTCAGGAATTTTGTTTGATCTCTGTTTCCACCTGGAGTCCCCACCCTGTGTGCCCTTTCCACACAAAATGGGAGCGAAGTACTTGGCAGTTTTAGTAACTCAAGCAGTGTTTTTTCTGCAAAGTCTATAAGGGTGGAACTGGCAACCGTTTCTGGGAGCCCTACTATACGGAGGTTGTTCCTCCGTGATCTGTTTTCAAGATCATCTATTTTCCCTGACAGAAGTGTGTTTTGTTTTTGCAGCGCTGCAATGCTTGTAGATTGTGATCTTTGTAAATCTTCTATCCCTGACACACAATGTTCTGCTCTAGTGATTCTGTTGGCCAGCTGCTTCAGATCTGCCGACATTGCATCTAGGCCAGTCTGTAACTGTTCCATCTTTGGTAGGAATAAGGCCGAGAGCTGTGTGACTATAGGATGTGGGTCTGGGTTCATGTTGTCTAGTTCAGCCTCACCACTTCCCACTGCTACCTGCTGTTCTGCCTGGTGTTTAGCTTTTCTGTCAGTTTGTTTATTTCTGGCCGCCATAGTACTTGTAGCTTTCTGGAAGCTACAATAGTATCTCTGCATGCAGTGAGTTCTTACAGGAAAGAGGAGGAAATTCAGACCAATGTTGAACTGAGCTGTGTGCTCCAACTGTAGTTTTCGGTCTATGGGGTTGCTGTTTACTTAATGACGCACCTCAACTCTTTCCCATGTTATGTTTAGAGAGAAGAGAGGAGAAAACAAAATGTCACGGCTTCATCACATCTCCAGGTTGCGTTTTAAAGTCACACACTCTCTTCATATCTGTAAGTCTTTTTAAAGGGACACTGTAACCAAAAATTTTCTTTCGTGATTCAGATTGAGCATGAAATTTTAAGCAACTTTCTAATTTACTCCTATTATCAAATTTTCTTCATTCTCTTGGTATCTTTATTTCAAATGCAAGAATGTAAGTTTAGATGCCGGCCCATTTTTGGTGAACAACGTGGGTTGTCCTTGCTGATTGGTGGATAAATTCATCCACCAATAAAAAACTGCTGTCCAGAGTACTGAAACCAAAAAAAAGCTTAGATGCCTTCTTTTTCAAATAATGATAGCAAGAGAACAAAGAAAAATTTAAAATAGGAGTAAATTAGAAAGTTGCTTAAAATTTCATGCTCAATTTGAATCACAAAAGAAAATTTTTGGTTACAGTGTCCCTTTAAGGGTGATCATATGTCTGATTATGTAGGTTTTAGATATTTGTCATAAGGTGGATACATCTCGCGCAGGGCCTCTGTGATCCTTGTATGTGGCCTACTAATTTCCTACTACCGCTAGGCCTGTATTGAGTTTATTTCAGGCGAGGGAGATACACTGTCATCTTACTGCTTTCATTCAGTGACACATTTCTGCATTCTGATTATTAACAGGATCGACATTAGTAGTGTTTCTGCTTATTATTTTTGCCAGCTTACTCTACTTATTTTCCAGCGGTTACCCCCCGTAGCGGTATTTAATGGCGCGGCTTGCAACTTTTCTCAGTGCCGCAAAATGTCTATGGGTTATCTGCTATTTGGTAGTGTGGTTTAGGGGTCTTGTCCTGTGACTAGGCTGGCAGTGCTGTGTAGTTTGTCTGCCCGTGAGTAGGCCCCCCTGCGCTGTGTTTGCGCTACCAAAAAACTTTACCCTCCGGTGGTGAAGCAGGTCTTCCGCTCCCTCCTCGTTCTCTACTGAGCTGGTACACTTCTGCACTGCTCAAGGCTGGTGCTGGATCGGGTCCAGTTGGTAAAATCCACTGTTGTAGACGGAGCGTTCCCGGAGCTCAGTCTCCATGCGACCGCTCTTACGGCCTGCCCACCGGAAGTCAAGTACCGCAATGTTATCTGATGTCGGCACACTCTCAGGAACGGTTCCCCATGTCACCGCAAACTACCGCACCATTACAGAGGGTCCTTGTGAGTACACAACAGAACTGAGTACTAGAGTGGGGCACTGTGCACTTGTCTTGGCAGGGTTGGGAGGAAAGCTGGCCTATTCTGCTCATATATCAGGTCGCAAAAATGAGCTGCCACTCCTCTTGTGGCCCCCGGTCCGGCATTGGGTGAACGTGGTGACCTTTTCACAGTGACGGGCCTGCATTAGCAGAAGTCCACAAAGCCAAGATACCTTACTGGACTCTCAATTGACTTTATTATAGCTATAACCGAGGAACCTGCATCCATGAAGACCAAGGTCTAAAAATGTGTGGATTTGTACCTGAACCCTCCTGCTGTACTACTAGGTGTAGAACTAATCGGGACATATTGGCAATAGATGTAATTGCTATCTAAACATATGGGGGGGCGTTATATATTCTCTGCACTATACTCCACCATACTGCTAATTGTTCCTACCCTTGTTTAGTTACTTGCTATAGGAAGCTATTTATTTCTCATTCATATGTTGCTTCTCACAAGAATCTGTTGAAGCTTGAGCATTTTTTACTGACAGGAGTGATTTGGTGTTGAGAACAGATGCCTGAGTGTCCCTTTCTCCTTTGCTAGCCCCTGGCGATGCATAAATGTACAAATGATCTTATAGGGTACATATTGGTGTGTGTGTGTGTTGGTCTCGTGTGGTTGACTGGATCTCTACCTTATAAATGCAACTCAGAGATGTAGCACTGTTAACTGCTATCCTTGTTACGTGAATGCACAGTGGGTTTTCTGCACTCAGCTTCCTTACCAAATAGCCTATAGAGAGTGTGGCCAGATCTCTTTATGTATGAGTGTATTAGACTGAGTCATTCTTTTTCAAAATAGTAAATACAACCGCCGGTGACTAAAACTAGAAGGGCAGGAATTTGAGTGTGGGAGCTGGTATTGCTTAATCTGTTCTAAACAGTAGATTGATATATTGCTGCTGCCCCAATCTTAAGCCCCTGATAGTAAGTTCCAAAGACATTACCCACGCTATAGTGCACTATACCAGATAATAAGTTAGAAATGTCATTTAGTTTTCTAATCATAAAGGTATGTTTTAATTATACACTTCTTTTATAACTATCAACATGCAACGCATATAGAATACCGCTCATCATGTGAGCACCTGGAAAACTCCTTTGTTGCTCTATTGGTAATACCGGAGCCTATTCAATTGTTGGTTGCAGTGTTCAGCAGTAATAATGGGGTATACTGTTGCTGGCCTATCTTTCCCCCCCCCGCCACTCTGGTGCGGTAGGGATGACTACTTTCTCCTCCCCACCCCCTTTTGGCAGAGTTGAGCAGTCTCTGCTTAGTCCGAAGAGTCATTGCTAAGTTTTCCCCTGCAATCATAAGAAAAGGCTCTTTGGGCCTTAATTTAGGAAATTCTTCTTAGTTTCTCATATTCGGGTTTTCTGATGACTATCAAAAATAATAGGTTAACTGATGTCCATGTTTTTATAAAAGTTCAATGTAAACATTAAATTATGCTTGTAGTGGCACCTGAGGTCTATTTTGCTCAATTACTGTTCTCAACTTGCAGAGAAACTCTGATGCCTCTTTTGCACTGTTATTGGTTGTGAATGTATCTTTAACCCCAAGTTTGCCTCTACTACATGATACGTTACTTACACAAGCTTAGGATAAGCTTATTGCCTGTTGATTTCTCTAGCATATGATGAGGACTCTCCGAATTCCTGGAAGATGTCTTCAGTTTCATTCAGTTGCCAGGTCCCATGAGGGGATCTCTATTATATCGAGGACACTAGAGTACTTAATTATTATAAAAAGAGGCATTGATGAAGGGTGATACTTTGCCATAATTTACACTTTACCATGTGATGTATAGCTGTACTGGACTAGTGTCCTGTATTATTGTTCTGGAGATGTTACCCTTCATTTTTTTTTTGATTGCTGTATCTGTTTGCCTTAATAAAAAGATTTAAAAAAAAAAAAAGATTTTGGATTGTTGTAGAGGTTTCTAACTTGGTAATAAGAGAATATAAGGTTTCAAGTAAATCAGGGGTTAGTGACGGAAAATATATTTTTTTCCAAAAATCTTCACGTTCCATATTTGAAATCTTAGAAGTATATAAAACCTTTTAGTAGTCCGCGAATACCCTGAGTAATTCTTCTGGTGATTTGAACTATTTACCTTCAGAATATATGGAGTTTATTATGGGGGAGGCTTTGTCACGCTTAACCAAGTTTGCCAAGAGTTTCCCTGTTTTGTTTCCGTAATGATATAGCTTAGCCTGAAGTCTAAGGTCTCTCTGCGATGCTTTATACAAAAGAAAAGAATCTCTTTCTGCTAATGCAGAGGTATATCTGGACCAGTTTTCTGAGGTTTTCTGATAAATATATCGATTGTATGCATTTGTAACTGCACTCAGCAATTCCCTTTCCCTTACTTTAAGTCTCTTGGACCTGGATATACTGTATGCTAATATGTCCCCCCGAAGAACCGCTTTAGCTGTTTCCCAGAACAATGCAAGGCGAGAGATGTGTTCTTGGTTGATAAGAGCGTACTCGCGAAATCTGACATTAAGCCAGTTTTTAAATTTGAGATCAGAGGCTAAGTATCGTGGGAACAAAAAAACAGTGTTTTTGCGCACCCAATAGCTTGACTGAAAATCGAGGAAAATCGGGGCATGATCAGATGGTAATTGGTCAGATCCCAGCTATTACCTTTGATTTACACAATCTCTCATCCAGCAGAAATAACATAATTTATGTAAGAACTTACCTGATAAATTCATTTCTTTCATATTAGCAAGAGTCCATGAGCTAGTGACGTATGGGATATACATTCCTACCAGGAGGGGCAAAGTTTCCCAAACCTCAAAATGCCTATAAATACACCCCTCACCACACCCACAATTCAGTTTAACGAATAGCCAAGAAGTGGGGTGATAAAAAAGTGCGAAAGCATATAAAATAAGGAATTGGAATAATTGTGCTTTATACAAAATCATAACCACCACAAAAAAAGGGCGGGCCTCATGGACTCTTGCTAATATGAAAGAAATGAATTTATCAGGTAAGTTCTTACATAAATTATGTTTTCTTTCATGTAATTAGCAAGAGTCCATGAGCTAGTGACGTATGGGATAATGATTACCCAAGATGTGGATCTTTCCACACAAGAGTCACTAGAGAGGGAGGGATAAAATAAAGACAGCCAATTCCTGCTGAAAATAATCCACACCCAAAATAAAGTTTAACGAAAAACATAAGCAGAAGATTCAAACTGAAACCGCTGCCTGAAGTACTTTTCTACCAAAAACTGCTTCAGAAGAAGAAAATACATCAAAATGGTAGAATTTAGTAAAAGTATGCAAAGAGGACCAAGTTGCTGCTTTGCAAATCTGATCAACCGAAGCTTCATTCCTAAACGCCCAGGAAGTAGAAACTGACCTAGTAGAATGAGCTGTAATTCTCTGAGGCGGAGTTTTACCCGACTCAACATAGGCAAGATGAATTAAAGATTTCAACCAAGATGCCAAAGAAATGGCAGAAGCTTTCTGGCCTTTTCTAGAACCGGAAAAGATAACAAATAGACTAGAAGTCTTTCTGAAAGATTTAGTAGCTTCAACATAATATTTCAAAGCTCTAACAACATCCAAAGAATGCAACGATTTCTCCTTAGAATTCTTAGGATTAGGACATAATGAAGGAACCGCAATTTCTCTACTAATGTTGTTGAAATTCACAACTTTAGGTAAAAATTCAAAAGAAGTTCGCAACACCGCCTTATCCTGATGAAAAATCAGAAAAGAGAGACTCACAAGAAAGAGCAGACAATTCAGAAACTCTTCTGGCAGAAGAGATGGCCAAAAGGAACAAAACTTTCCAAGAAAGTAATTTAATGTCCAATGAATGCATAGGTTCAAACGGAGGAGCTTGAAGAGCCCCCAGAACCAAATTCAAACTCCAAGGAGGAGAAATTGACTTAATGACAGGTTTTATACGAACCAAAGCTTGTACAAAACAATGAATATCAGGAAGAATAGCAATCTTTCTGTGAAAAAGAACAGAAAGAGCAGAGATTTGTCCTTTCAAGGAACTTGTGGACAAACCTTTATCTAAACCATCCTGAAGAAACTGTAAAATTCTCGGAATTCTGAAAGAATGCCAAGAAAAATGATGAGAAATACACCAAGAAATATAAGTCTTCCAGACTCTATAATATATCTCTCTAGATACAGATTTACGAGCCTGTAACATAGTATTAATCACAGCGTCAGAGAAACCTCTTTGACGAAGAATCAAGCGTTCAATCTCCATACCTTTAAATTTAAGGATTTCAGATCCTGATGGAAAAAAGGACCTTGTGACAGAAGGTCTGGTCTTAACGGAAGAGTCCACGGTTGGCAAGAGGCCATCCGGACAAGATCCGCATACCAAAACCTGTGAGGCCATGCCGGAGCTACCAGCAGAACAAACGAGCATTCCTTCAGAATCTTGGAGATTACTCTTGGAAGAAGAACTAGGGGCGGAAAGATATAGGCAGGATGATACTTCCAAGGAAGTGATAATGCATCCACTGCCTCCGCCTGAGGATCCCGGGATGTGGACAGATACCTGGGAAGTTTCTTGTTTAGATGGGACGCCATCAAATCTATTTCTGGAAGTTCCCACATTTGAACAATCTGAAGAAATACCTCTGGGTGAAGAGACCATTCGCCCGGATGCAACATTTGGCGACTGAGATAATCCGCTTCCCAATTGTCTACACCTGGGATATGAACCGCAGAGATTAGACAGGAGCTGGATTCCGCCTAAACCAAAATTCGAGATACTTCTTTCATAGCCAGAGGACTGTGAGTTCCTCCTTGATGATTGATGTATGCCACAGTTGTGACATTATCTGTCTGAAAACAAATGAACGATTCTCTCTTCAGAAGAGGCCAAAACTGAAGAGCTCTGAAAATTGCACGGAGTTCCAAAATATTGATCGGTAATCTCACCTCCTGAGATTCCCAAACTCCTTGTGCCGTCAGAGATCCCCACACAGCTCCCCAACCTGTGAGACTTGCATCTGTTGAAATTACAGTCCAGGTCGGAAGCACAAAAGAAGCCCCCTGAATTAAACGATGGTGATCTGTCCACCACGTTAGAGAGTGTCGAACAATCGGTTTTAAAGATATTAATTGAGATATCTTTGTGTAATCCTTGCACCATTGATTCAGCATACAAAGCTGAAGAGGTCGCATGTGAAAACGAGCAAAGGGGATCGCGTCCGATGCAGCAGTCATAAGACCTAGAATTTCCATGCATAAGGCTACCGAAGGGAATGATTGTGACTGAAGGTTTCGACAAGCTGCCATCAGTTTTAGACGCCTCTTGTCTGTTAAAGACAGAGTCATGGACACTGAATCTATTTGGAAACCCAGAAAGGTTACCCTTGTCTGAGGAATCAATGAACTTTTTGGTAAATTGATCCTCCAACCATGATCTTGAAGAAACAACACAAGTCGATTCGTATGAAATTCTGCTAAATGTAAAGACTGAGCAAGTACCAAGATATCGTCCAAATAAGGAAATACCACAATACCCTGTTCTCTGATTACAGACAGAAGGGCACCGAGAACCTTTGTAAAAATTCTTGGAGCTGTAGCAAGGCCAAACGGCAGAGCCACAAACTGGTAATGCTTGTCCAGAAAAGAGAATCTCAGGAACCGATAATGATCCGGATGAATCGGAATATGCAGATATGCATCCTGTAAATCTATTGTGGACATATAATTCCCTTGCTGAACAAAAGGCAAAATAGTCCTTACAGTTACCATCTTGAACGTTGGTATCCTTACATAACGATTCAATATTTTTAGATCCAGAACTGGTCTGAAGGAATTCTCCTTCTTTGGTACAATGAAGAGATTTGAATAAAACCCCATCCCCTGTTCCTGAACTGGAACTGGCATAATTACTCCAGTCAACTCTAGATCTGAAACACAATTCAGAAATGCTTGAGCTTTTACTGGATTTACTGGGACACGGGAAAGAAAAAATCTCTTTGCAGGAGGTCTCATCTTGAAACCAATTCTGTACCCTTCTGAAACAATGTTCTGAATCCAAAGATTGTGAACAGAATTGATCCAAATTTCTTTGAAAAAACGTAACCTGCCCCCTACCAGCTGAGCTGGAATGAGGGCCACACCTTCATGTGGACTTAGAAGCAGGCTTTGCCTTTCTGGCTGGCTTGGATTTATTCCAGATTGGAGATGGTTTCCAAACTGAAACTGCTCCTGAGGATGAAGGATCAGGTTTTTGTTCTTTGTTGAAACGAAAGGAACGAAAACGATTATTAGCTCTGTTTTTACCCTTAGATTTTTTATCCTGTGGTAAAAAAGTTCCTTTCCCACCAGTAACAGTTGAGATAATGGAATCCAACTGAGAACCAAATAATTTGTTACCCTGGAAAGAAATGGAAAGTAGAGTTGATTTAGAAGCCATATCAGCATTCCAAGTCTTAAGCCATAAAGCTCTTCTAGCTAAAATAGCTAGAGACATAAACCTGACATCAACTCTGATAATATCAAAGATGGCATCACAGATAAAATTATTAGCATGCTGAAGAAGAAGAATAATATCATGAGAATCATGATGTGTTACTTGTTGCGCTAAGGTTTCCAACCAAAAAGTTGAAGCTGCAGCAACATCAGCCAAAGATATAGCAGGTCTAAGAAGATTACCTGAACACAGATAAGCTTTTCTTAGAAAGGACTCAATTTTCCTATCTAAAGGATCCTTAAACGAAGTACCATCTGACGTAGGAATAGTAGTACGTTTAGCAAGGGTAGAAATAGCCCCATCAACTTTAGGGATTTTGTCCCAAAATTCTAATCTGTCAGACGGCACAGGATATAATTGCTTAAAACGTTTAGAGGGAGTAAATGAATTACCCAATTTATCCCATTCTTTGGAAATTACTGCAGAAATAGCATTAGGAACAGGAAAAACTTCTGGAATAACCACAGGAGATTTAAATACCTTATCCAAACGTTTAGAATTAGTATCAAGAGGACCAGAATCCTCTATTTCTAAAGCAATTAGAACTTCTTTAAGTAAAGAACGAATAAATTCCATTTTAAATAAATATGAAGATTTATCAGCATCAACCTCTGAGACAGAATCCTCTGAACCAGAAGAGTTATCAGAATCAGAATGATGATGTTCATTTAAAAATTCATCTGTAGGGAGAGAAGTTTTAAAAGATTTTTTACGTTTACTAGAAGGAGAAATAACAGACATAGCCTTCTTTATGGATTCAGAAACAAAATCTCTTATGTTATCAGGAACATTCTGCACCTTAGATGTTGAAGGAACTGCAACAGGCAATGGTACTTTACTAAAGGAAATATTATCTGCTTTAACAAGTTTGTCATGACAATCAATACAAACAACAGCTGGAGGAATAGCTACCAAAAGTTTACAGCAGATACACTTAGCTTTGGTAGATCCAGCACTAGACATCGATTTTCCTGTAGTATCTTCTGACTCAGATGCAACGTGAGACATCTTGCAATATGTAAGAGAAAAAAACAACAACATATAAAGCAAAATTGATCAAATTCCTTAAATGACAGTTTCAGGAATGGGAAAAAATGCCAAAAAACAAGCTTCTAGCAACCAGAAGCAATGAAAAATGAGACTTAAATAATGTGGAGACAAAAGCGACGCCCATATTTTTTAGCGTCAATAAGACACCCACATTATTTGGCGCCTAAATGCTTTTTGGCGCCAAAATGACGCCACATCCGGAACGCCGACATTTTTGGCGCAAAATAACGTCAAAAAAATGACGCAACTTCCGGCGACGCGTATGACGCCGGAAACGGAAAAGAATTTTTGCGCCAAAAAAGTCCGCGCCAAGAATGACGCAATAAAATGAAGCATTTTCAGCCCCCGCGAGCCTAACAGCCCACAGGGAAAAAAGTCAAATTTTTGAAGGTAAGAAAAAATTATTAAATCAAATGCATTATCCCAAATATGAAACTGACTGTCTGAAAATAAGGAAAGTTGAACATTCTGAGTCAAGGCAAATAAATGTTTGAATACATATATTTAGAACTTTATAAACAAAGTGCCCAACCATAGCTTAGAGTGTCACAGAAAATAAGATTTACTTACCCCAGGACACTCATCTACATGTTTGTAGAAAGCCAAACCAGTACTGAAACGAGAATCAGCAGAGTTAATGGTATATATGAGTATATCGTCGATCTGAAAAGGGAGGTAAGAGATGAATCTCTACGACTGATAACAGAGAACCTATGAAATAGATCCCGTAGAAGGAGATCACTGCATTCAAATAGGCAATACTCTCCTCACATCCCTCTGACATTCACTGCACGCTGAGAGGAAAACCGGGCTCCAACTTGCTGCGGAGCACATATCAACGTAGAATCTAGCACAAACTTACTTCACCACCTCCATCGGAGGCAAAGTTTGTAAAACTGAATTGTGGGTGTGGTGAGGGGTGTATTTATAGGCATTTTGAGGTTTGGGAAACTTTGCCCCTCCTGGTAGGAATGTATATCCCATACGTCACTAGCTCATGGACTCTTGCTAATTACATGAAAGAAATATATATTCTTGATAGTGATTTATGTGCCTTAGAGTGACATGTATAATCCCTAGAATCAGGGTTTTGTGATCTCCAGATGTCGCATAACTTCAAGTTGTGAATCAATTTAGTAAATAGTTTTGACTCCAGGTCATCCCTCTTTTAGAGGAACGGGATTCTGTCTCAATCTATCGAGGGGATATTGCGGAGACATGTTGAAGTCGCCTCCGAGTATCAAATAAACTTCTGCATATGATATAAGTTTATTTTGTAAATTTTCCCAAAAAGGGAAGACTAAAGACATTGGGAGCGTAAACATTACAAAGTGTGTACAGTATTTTTGATATCTTAATTTCTCTTGTTAAGTGTATTCAGTCCACGGGTCATCCATTACTTATGGGATATATTCCCTTCCCAACAGGAAGTTGCAAGAGGATCACCCAAAGCAGAGCTGCTATATAGCTCCTCCCCTCACATGTCATATCCAGTCATTCTCTTGCAACTCTCAACATAGATGGAGGTCGTGAGAGGAGAGTGGTGTTTTATACTTAATTATTTCTTCAATCAAAAGTTTGTTATTTTTAAATGGCACCCGGAGTGTGCTGTTTTTTTCTCAGGCAGTATTTGGAAGAAGAATCTGCCTGTGTTTTCTATGATCTTAGCAGAAGTAACTAAGATCCACTGGCTGTTCTCGCAAATTCTGAGGAGTGGGGTAACTTCAGAAAGGGAATAGCGTGCGGGGTCCCCTGCAAATAAGGTATGTGCAGTAAAATATTTTTCTAAGGAATGGAATTGACTAAGAAAATACTGCTGATACCAATGTTATGTAAGTACAGCCTTAAATGCAGTGGAAGTGACTGGTATCAGGCTGATTAATGTATATACAGTAAAGTAATTTTCTAGGAATGCAATTTGACTAAGAAAATACTACTATTACTGAAGTAATGTTATAAGTCTTAAATGCAGTAGAAGGACTGGTATCAGGCTTATCAATAGAGATACATACTCTTTAAAAAATAAAAATAAAAAGATGTTTAAAACGGTTGCTGGCATGTTTAATCGTTTTTGTGAGGTACTTTGGTGATGAAATTTATTGGGGCATGATTTTTCCACATGGCTGATTTATATTTCTGCATGGAAACAGTTAACTGAAGCTTCCCACTGTTGTAATATGAGTGGGATGGGCCTATTTTAGCGCTTTTTTGCGCAGTAAAAATTCAGTCTCTGTCTTCCTGTTTCTTCCTGCATGACCCAGGACGTCTCTAGAGAGCTCAGGGGACTTCAAAAGTCATTTTGAGGGAGGTAATCAGTCACAGCAGACCTGTGACAGTGTGTTTGACTGTGTTAAAAAACGTTTTTTTACTATATTATTTATCCGGTTTGGGTATTAAGGGGTTAATCATCCATTTGCAAGTGGGTGCAATGCTCTGCTAGCTTAATACATTTATTGTGAAAATTTGGTTGCTATAACTGATTTGGTTCATTGTTATTTCAACTGTGACAATATTTTTGTGCTTCTTAAAGGCGCAGTAGCGTTTTATTTAGTGCTTGTAAACTTATTTCAAAGTGTTTTCCAAGCTTGCTAGTCTCATTGCTAGTCTGTTTAAACATGTCTGACACAGATTAATCTGTTTGTTAATTATGTTTGAAGGCCAGTGTGGAGCTCCATAGAAATATGTGTACTAAATGTATTGATTGACCTTTATTATTTAAAGTGAAGTCTTTATCTATAAAAGAATTATCACCAGACGACGAGGGGGAAGTTATGCTGACTAACTCTGCTCACGTGTCAGTACCTTCGCCTCCCGCTCAGGAGGCGCGTGATATTGTGGCGCCAAGTACATCAGAGACGCCCATACAAATCACTTTACAAGACATGGCCACTATTATGAATAATACCCTGACAGAAGTATTATCTAAATTGCCAGAATTAAGAGGCAAGCGCGATAGCTCTGGGATAAGGACAAAGCGCGCTGGTGCTGTGAGAGCCATGTCTGATACTGCGTCACAGTTTGCAGAACATGAGGACGGAGAGCTTCATTCTGTGGGTGACGGATCTGATCCAGGGAAACCGGATTCAGAGATTTCTAATTTTAAATTTAAGCTTGAAAACCTCCGTGTATTGCTAGGGGAGGTTTTAGCGGCTCTGAATGACTGTAATACAGTTGCAATTCCAGAGAAATTATGTAGGCTGGATAGATACTATGCGGTGCCGGTGTGTACTGACGTTTTTCCTATACCTAAAAGGCTTACAGAAATTATTAGCAAGGAGTGGGATAGACCTGGTGTGCCCTTTTCCCCACCTCCTATATTTAGGAAAATGTTTCCAATAGACGCCACTACACGGGACTTATGGCAAACGGTCCCCAAGGTGGAGGGAGCAGTTTCTACTTTAGCTAAGCGTACCACTATCCCGGTGGAGGATAGTTGTTCTTTTTCGGATCCAATGGATAAAAAATTAGGTTACCTTAAGAAAATGTTTGTTCAACAAGGTTTTATCTTACAGCCCCTTGCATGCATTGCGCCTGTCACTGCTGCTGCGGCATTCTGGTGTGAGTCTCTAGAAGAGGCCATTCACACAGCTCCATTGGATGAAATTATGGATAAGCTTAAAGCACTTAAGCTAGCTAATGCATTTGTTTCTGATGCTATTGTACATTTAACTAAACTAACGGCTAAGAACTCCGGATTCGCCATCCAGGCGCGCAGAGCGCTATGGCTTAAATCCTGGTCAGCTGACGTGACTTCTAAATCTAAATTGCTTAATATTCCTTTCAAGGGGCAAACCTTATTCAGGCCCGGCTTGAAAGAAATTATCGCTGACATTACTGGAGGTAAGGGTCATACCCTTCCTCAGGACAGGGCCAAATCGAAGGCCAAACAGTCTAATTTTCGTGCCTTTCGAAACTTCAAGGCAGGAGCAGCATCAACTTCCTCCGCTCCAAAACAGGAAGGAACTGTTGCTCGTTACAGACAGGCCTGGAAAACTAACCAGTCCTGGAACAAGGGCAAGCAGGCCAGAAAACCTACTACTGCCCCTAAAACAGCATGAAGGGATTGCCCCCTATCCGGAAACGGATCTAGTGGGGGGCAGACTTTCTCTCTTCGCCCAGGCGTGGGCAAGAGATGTCCAGGATCCCTGGGCGTTGGAGATCATATCCCAGGGATATCTTCTGGACTTCAAAGCTTCTCCTCCACAAGGGAGATTTCATCTTTCATGGTTATCAGCAAACCAACTAAAGAAAGAGGCATTTCTACGCTGTGTACAAGACCTCCTTGTAATGGGGGTGATCCACCCAGTTCCGCGGACGGAACAAGGGCAAGGATTTTACTCAAATCTGTTTGTGGTTCCCAAGAAAGAGGGAACCTTCAGACCAATCTTGGACCTAAAAATCTTAAACAAATTCCTAAGAGTTCCATCATTCAAAATGGAAACTATTCGAACCATCCTACCCATGATCCAAGAGGGTCAGTACATGACCACAGTGGACTTAAAGGATGCCTACCTTCACATACCGATTCACAAGGATCATTATCGGTACCTACGATTTGCCTTCCTAGACAGGCATTACCAGTTTGTAGCTCTTCCCTTCACGTTAGCTACGGCCCCGAGAATCTTTACAAAGGTTCTTGGCTCACTTCTGGCGGTTCTAAGACCACGAGGCATAGAGGTGGCTCCGTATCTAGACGACAAGCTTTCAAATTGCCAAGTCTCATACAGAGATAGTTCTGGCATTTCTGAGGTCGCATGGGTGGAAGGTGAACGTGGAAAAGAGTTCTCTATCACCACTCACAAGAGTCTCCTTCCTAGGGACTCTTATAGATTCGGTAGAGATGAAAATTTACCTGACGGAGTCCAGGTTGTCAAAACTTCTAAATGCTTGCCGTGTCCTTCATTCCATTCCACGCCCGTCAGTGGCTCAGTGCATGGAAGTAATCGGCTTAATGGTAGCGGCAATGGACATAGTGCCGTTTGCGCGCCTGCATCTCAGACCGCTGCAATTATGCATGCTAAGTCAGTGGAATGGGGATTACTCAGATTTGTCCCCTCTACTAAATCTGGATTAAGAGACCAGAGATTCTCTTCTCTGGTGGCTTTCTCAGGTCCATCTGTCCAAGGGCATGACCATTCGCAGGCCAGATTGGACGATTGTAACAACAGATGCCAGCCTTCTAGGTTGGGGCGCAGTCTGGAACTCCCTGAAGGCTTAGGGATCATGGACTCAGGAGGAGAAACTCCTCCCAATAAATATTCTGGAATTAAGAGCAATATTCAAGGCTCTTCTAGCCTGGCCTCAGTTAGCAACACTGAGGTTCATCAGATTTCAGTCGGACAACATCACGACTGTGGCTTACATCAACCATCTAGGGGGAACCAGGAGTTCCCTAGCGATGTTAGAAGTCTCAAAGATAATTCGCTGGGCAGAGTTTCACTCTTGCCACCTGTCAGCGATCCACATCCCAGGCGTGGAGAACTGGGAGGCGGACTTTCTAAGTCGCCAGACTTTTCATCCGGGGGAGTGGGAACTTCATCCGGAGGTGTTCGCTCAACTGATTCGTCGTTGGGGCAAACCAGAACTGGATCTCATGGCGTCTCGCCAGAACGCCAAGCTTCCTCGTTACGGATCCAGGTCCAGGGACCCGGGAGCGGCGCTGATAGATGCTCTAGCAGCCCCTTGGGTCTTCGAAATGGCTTATGTGTTTCCACCGTTTCCGCTGCTGCCTCGACTGATTGCCAAGATCAAACAGGAGAGAGCATCAGTGATTCTGATAGCGCCTGCGTGGCCACGCAGGACCTGGTATGCAGACCTAGTGGACGTGTCGTCCTGTCCACCATGGTCTCTACCTCTGAGGCAGGATCTTCTAATACAAGGTGCTTTCAACCATCCAAATCTAATTTTTCTGAGGCTGACTGCATGGAGATTGAACGCTTGATCCTATCCAAGCGTGGCTTCTCAGAGTCTGTTATTGATACCTTAATACAGGCAAGGAAGCCTGTTACCAGAAAAATCTACCATAAGATATGGCGTAAATACTTATATTGGTGCGAATCTAAGAGTTACTCATGGAGTAAGGTTAGGATTCCTTGGATATTGTCCTTTCTACAAGAGGGTTTGGAAAAGGGCTTATCTGCTAGTTCGTTGAAGGGACAGATTTCTGCTCTGTCTATTCTTTTGCACAAGCGTCTGACAGAAGTTCCAGACGTCCAGGCTTTGGCTAGGATTAAGCCTGTGTTTAAAACTGTTGCTCCTCCGTGGAGCTTAAACTTGGTTCTTAAAGTTCTTCAAGGTGTTCCGTTTGAACACCTTCATTCCATTGATATTAAACTTTTATCTTGTAAAGTTCTGTTTTTGATGGCTATTTCCTCGGCTCGAAGAGTCTCTGAGTTATCTGCCTTACATTGTGATTCTCCTTATCTGGTTTATCATTCAGACAAGGTAGTTCTGCGTACTAAACCTGGGTTTTTACCTAAGGTAGTTTCTAACAGGAATATCAATCAAGAGATTGTTGTTCCATCATTGTGCCCTAATCCTTCTTCAAAGAAGGAACGTCTTTTGCATAATCTGGACGTAGTCCGTTCCCTGAAGTTCTATTTACAGGCAACTAAAGATTTTCGTCAAACTTCTTCCCTGTTTGTCGTTTATTCTGGACAGAGGAGAGGTCAAAAAGCTTCGGCAACCTCTCTCTCTTTTTGGCTTCGTAGTATAATACGTTTAGCCTATGAGACTGCTGGACAGCAGCCCCCTGAAAGAATTACAGCTCATTCTACTAGAGCTGTGGCTTCCATCTGGGCCTTTAAGAATGAGGCCTCTGTTGAACAGATTTGCAAGGCTGCGACTTGGTCTTCGCTTCACACCTTTTCAAAATTTTACAAATTTGACACTTTTGCTTCTTCAGAGGCTGTTTTTGGGAGAAATGTTCTACAGGCAGTGGTTCCTTCCGTTTAAGTTCCTTCCTTGTCCCTCCCATCATCCGTGTACTTTAGCTTTGGTATTGGTATCCCATAAGTAATGGATGACCCGTGGACTGAATACACTTAACAAGAGAAAACATAATTTATGCTTACCTGATAAATTTATTTCTCTTGTAGTGTATTCAGTCCACGGCCCGCCCTGTCTTTTTTAAGGCAGATCTAAATTTTAATTAAAACTTTAGTCACCACTGCACCCTATGGTTTCTCCTTTCTTGTCTTGTTTCGGTCGAATCACTGGATATGACATGTGAGGGGAGGAGCTATATAGCAGCTCTGCTTTGGGTGATCCTCTTGCAACTTCCTGTTGGGAAGGGAATATATCCCATAAGTAATGGATGACCCGTGGACTGAATACACTACAAGAGAAATAAATTTATCAGGTAAGCATAAATTATGTTTTTTGCCATTAGATACTTCCCCTCGTGGTCTATATCTACATGTATATATGAAAAGTTTTTTCCATAAGAGGATCGCTACCCCACTTTCTTTTACAAGATACAATGAGTCCACAGATTTCATCCTCATGGGATATCGCCTCCTGGTCAGCAGGAGGATGCAAAGAGCACCACAGCAGAGCTGTATTTATATAGCTCCTCCCTTCCCTCCCCTCCAGTCATTCTCTTTGCCTGTGTTAGTGATAGGAAGAGGCAGAGTGAGGTGTTAGTTATAGATTCTTCAATCAAGTGTTTATTATTTTTTAAGTAGTGCCACAGTGTGCTACTTTGTTCTGGGGTGTAGCCTAGACCAGATCAGTCTCTTCATTACAAAAAAAGAAGCATCTGGTGGCTTTAAAGTAA
Organism: Bombina bombina; assembly: GCF_027579735.1. Taxonomy (NCBI): domain Eukaryota; kingdom Metazoa; phylum Chordata; class Amphibia; order Anura; family Bombinatoridae; genus Bombina; species Bombina bombina. Next base: position 238,124,636 of record NC_069499.1, on the reverse strand, counting down.
TGGGAACTTGTGATGACATTTTTCTCACTGTGTCTCCCATAGATTGTATGCTGCCCTGTTTGTGAAAGTCTGAGGGAGAAAATGCTCAGTACTTTTTGTTTTCCACAGGCCAATGTGAAGGGGAGGAAAAGAACTTCGCAAGCCGGGTGAGATGCCCTACTGCCGGGCAGTCTTCTAAGGTAAGTGCTAAACTTACATAGGTGTGTCCGGTCCACGGCGTCATCCTTACTTGTGGGATATTCTCTTCCCCAACAGGAAATGGCAAAGAGCCCAGCAAAGCTGGTCACATGATCCCTCCTAGGCTCCGCCTTCCCCAGTCATTCTCTTTGCCGTTGCACAGGCAACATCTCCACGGAGATGGCTTAGAGTTTTTTGGTGTTTAAATGTAGTTTTTTATTCTTCAATCAAGAGTTTGTTATTTTAAAATAGTGCTGGTATGTACTATTTACTCTGAAACGGAAAAGAGATGAAGATTTCTGTTTGTAAGAGGAAAATGATTTTAGCAACCGTTACTAAAATCGATGGCTGTTTCCACACAGGACTGTTGAGAGGAATTAACTTCAGTTGGGGGAAACAGTGAGCAGACTTTTGCTGCTTGAGGTATGACACATTTCTAACAAGACTTGGTAATGCTGGAAGCTGTCATTTTCCCTATGGGATCCGGTAAGCCATTTTTATTAAATAAGAATAAAGGGCTTCACAAGGGCTTTAAAGACTGGTAGACATTTTTCTGGGCTAAAACGATTGATTTATAAGCATTTTTAATAGTTTATAGCTTTGAGGAGTTATTTTATTCTTGGGAATTATGTTAAAGAAACGGCAGGCACTGTATTGGACACCTTTTTCACTGAGGGCCTTCTCTAATCATAGGCAGATCCTCATTTTCGCGCCATTAATGCGCAGTTGTTTTTGGGAAGCAAGGCATGCAGATGCATGTGTGAGGAGCTCAGATACATAGAAAAAGCTTACTGAAGGCGTCATTTGGTATCGTATTCCCCTCTGGGCTTGGTTGGGTCTCAGCAAAGCAGATACCAGGGACTGTATAGGGGTTAAATATAAAAACGGCTCCGGTTCTGTTATTTTAAGAGTTAAAGCTTTCAAATTTGGTGTGCAATACTTTTAAGGCTTTAAGACACTGTGGTGAAATTTTGGTGAATTTTGAACAATTCCTTCATACTTTTTCACATATTCAGTAATAAAGTGTGTTCAGTTTAAAATTTAAAGTGACAGTAACGGTTTTATTTTAAAACGTTTTTTGTACTTTGTTATCAAGTTTATGCCTGTTTAACATGTCTGAACTATCATATAGACTATGTTCTGTATGTGAGGAAGCCAAGGTTCCTTCTCATTTAAATAGATGTGATGTATGTGACAAACAATTTAGAGAAAATGATGCCCAAGATGATTCCTCAAGTGAGGGGAGTAAGCATGGTACTGCATCATCCCCTCCTTCGTCTACGCCAGTCTTGCCCACACAGGAGGCCCCTAGTACATCTAGTGCGCCAATACTCCTTACTATGCAACAATTAACGGCTGTAATGGATAATTCTATCAAAAACATTTTAGCCAAAATGCCCACTTATCAGCGAAAGCGCGACTGCTCTGTTTTAGAAAATACTGAAGAGCATGAGGACGCTGATGATAATGGTTCTGACATGCCCCTACACCAGTCTGAGGGGGCCAGGGAGGTTTTGTCTGAGGGAGAAATTTCAGATTCAGGGAAAATTTCTCAACAAGCTGAACCTGATGTGATTACATTCAAATTTAAATTGGAACATCTCCGCGCTCTGCTTAAGGAGGTGTTGTCTACTCTGGATGATTGTGACAATTTGGTCATTCCAGAGAAATTATGTAAGATGGACAAGTTCCTAGAGGTCCCGGGGCCCCCCAAAGCTTTTCCTATACCCAAGCGGGTGGCGGACATTGTAAACAAAGAATGGGAAAGGCCCGGCATACCTTTTGTCCCTCCCCCTATATTTAAGAAATTGTTTCCTATGGTCGACCCCAGAAAGGACTTATGGCAGACAGTCCCCAAGGTCGAGGGGGCGGTTTCTACTCTAAACAAACGCACTACTATCCCTATAGAAGATAGTTGTGCTTTCAAAGATCCTATGGATAAAAAATTAGAGGGTTTGCTTAAAAAGATGTTTGTTCAGCAAGGTTACCTTCTACAACCAATTTCATGCATTGTTCCTGTCACTACAGCAGCGTGTTTCTGGTTCGATGAACTAGAAAAGTCGCTCGATAAAGATTCTTCTTATGAGGAGATTATGGACAGAGTTCACGCTCTTAAATTGGCTAACTCTTTTACTTTAGACGCCACTTTGCAATTAGCTAGATTAGCGGCGAAAAATTCAGGGTTTGCTATTGTGGCGCGCAGAGCGCTTTGACTAAAATCTTGGTCAGCGGATGCGTCTTCCAAGAACAAATTGCTTAACATACCTTTCAAGGGGAAAACGCTGTTTGGCCCTGACTTGAAAGAGATTATTTCAGATATCACTGGGGGTAAGGGCCACGCCCTTCCTCAGGATAGGTCTTTTAAGGCTAAAAATAAACCAAATTTTCGTCCCTTTCGCAGAAACGGACCAGCCTCAAGTTCTACATCCTCTAAGCAAGAGGGTAATACTTCTCAAACCAAGCCAGCCTGGAGGCCAATGCAAGGCTGGAACAAAGGTAAGCAGGCCAAGAAACCTGCCACTGCTACCAAGACAGCATGAGATGTTGGCCCCCGATCCGGGACCGGATCTGGTGGGGGGCAGACTTTCTCTCTTCGCTCAGGCTTGGGCAAGAGATGTTCTGGATCCTTGGGCGCTAGAAATAGTCTCCCAAGGTTATCTTCTGGAATTCAAGGAGCTACCCCCAAGGGGGAGGTTCCACAGGTCTCAATTGTCTTCAGACCACATAAAAAGACAGGCATTCTTACATTGTGTAGAAGACCTGTTAAAAATGGGAGTGATTCATCCGGTTCCATTAGGAGAACAAGGGATGGGATTCTACTCCAATCTGTTCATAGTTCCCAAAAAAGAGGGAACATTCAGACCAATCTTAGATCTCAAGATCCTAAACAAATTTCTCAAGGTTCCATCGTTCAAAATGGAAACCATTCGGACAATTCTTCCTACCATCCAGGAAGGTCAATTCATGACCACGGTGGATTTAAAGGATGCGTATCTACATATTCCTATCCACAAGGAACATCATCGGTTCCTAAGGTTCGCCTTTCTGGACAAGCATTACCAGTTTGTGGCACTTCCATTCGGATTAGCCACTGCTCCAAGAATTTTCACAAAGGTACTAGGGTCCCTTCTAGCGGTGCTAAGACCAAGGGGCATTGCAGTAGTACCTTACTTGGACGACATACTGATTCAAGCGTCGTCTCTACCACAAGCAAAGGCTCATACGGACATTGTCCTGGCCTTTCTCAGATCTCACGGGTGGAAAGTGAACGTAGAAAAAAGTTCTCTATCTCCGTCAACAAGAGTTCCCTTCTTGGGAACAATAATAGACTCCTTAGAAATGAGGATTTTTCTGACAGAGGCCAGAAAATCAAAACTTCTAAGCTCTTGTCAAGTACTTCATTCTGTTCTTCTTCCTTCCATAGCGCAGTGCATGGAAGTAATAGGTTTGATGGTCGCGGCAATGGACATAGTTCCTTTTGCGCGAATTCATCTAAGACCATTACAACTGTGCATGCTCAGTCAGTGGAATGGGGATTATACAGACTTGTCTCCGACGATACAAGTAGATCAGAGGACCAGAGATTCACTCCGTTGGTGGCTGACCCTGGACAACCTGTCACAAGGGATGAGCTTCCGCAGACCAGAGTGGGTCATTGTCACGACTGACGCCAGTCTGGTGGGCTGGGGCGCGGTCTGGGAACCCCTGAAAGCTCAGGGTCTTTGGTCTCGGGAAGAATCTCTTCTCCCGATAAATATTCTGGAACTGAGAGCGATATTCAATGCTCTCAAGGCTTGGCCTCAGCTAGCAAAGGCCAAATTCATACGGTTTCAATCAGACAACATGACGACTGTTGCGTATATCAACCATCAGGGGGGAACAAGGAGTTCCCTGGCGATGGAAGAAGTGACCAAAATAATTCAATGGGCGGAGACTCACTCCTGCCACTTGTCTGCAATCCACATCCCAGGAGTGGAAAATTGGGAAGCGGATTTTCTGAGTCGTCAGACATTTCATCCGGGGGAGTGGGAACTCCATCCGGAAATCTTTGCCCAAATAATTCAATTGTGGGGCATTCCAGACATGGATCTGATGGCGTCTCGTCAGAACTTCAAGGTTCCTTGCTACGGGTCCAGATCCAGGGATCCCAAGGCGACTCTAGTGGATGCACTAGTAGCACCTTGGAGCTTCAACCTAGCTTATGTGTTCCCACCGTTTCCTCTCATTCCCAGGCTGGTAGCCAGGATCAAACAGGAGAGGGTATCGGTGATCTTGATAGCTCCTGCGTGGCCACGCAGGACTTGGTATGCAGATCTGGTGAATATGTCATCGGCTCCACCATGGAAGCTACCTTTGAGACAGGACCTTCTTGTTCAAGGTCCGTTCGAACATCCGAATCTGGCCTCACTCCAACTGACTGCTTGGAGATTGAACGCTTGATTTTATCAAAGCGAGGGTTCTCAGATTCTGTCATTGATACTCTTGTTCAGGCCAGAAAGCCTGTAACTAGAAAAATCTACCATAAAATATGGAAAAAATATATCTGTTGGTGTGAATCTAAAGGATTCCCATGGAACAAGATAAAAATTCCTAAGATTCTATCCTTTCTTCAAGAAGGTTTGGAGAAAGGATTATCTGCAAGTTCTTTGAAGGGACAGATTTCTGCTTTATCTGTTTTACTTCACAAAAAGCTGGCGGCTGTGCCAGATGTTCAAGCTTTTGTTCAGGCTCTGGTTAGAATCAAGCCTGTTTACAAACCTTTGACTCCTCCTTGGAGTCTCAATTTAGTTCTTTCAGTTCTTCAGGGGGTTCCGTTTGAACCCCTACATTCCGTTGATATCAAGTTATTATCTTGGAAAGTTTTGTTTTTGGTTGCAATTTCTTCTGCTAGAAGAGTTTCAGAGTTATCTGCTCTGCAGTGTTCTCCTCCTTATCTGGTGTTCCATGCAGATAAGGTGGTTTTGCGTACTAAACCTGTTTTTCTTCCGAAAGTTGTTTCTAACAAAAATATTAACCAGGAGATAGTCGTGCCTTCTTTGTGTCCGAATCCAGTTTCAAAGAAGGAACGTTTGTTGCACAATTTGGATGTAGTTCGTGCTCTAAAATTCTATTTAGAGGCTACAAAGGATTTCAGACAAACATCTTCCTTGTTTGTTGTTTATTCTGGTAAAAGGAGAGGTCAAAAAGCAACTTCTACCTCTCTCTCTTTTTGGCTTAAAAGCATCATCAGATTGGCTTATGAGACTGCCGGACGGCAGCCTCCTGAAAGAATCACAGCTCATTCCACTAGGGCCGTGGCTTCCACATGGGCCTTCAAGAACGAGGCTTCTGTTGATCAGATATGTAAGGCAGCGATTTGGTCTTCACTGCACACTTTTACCAAATTTTACAAATTTGATACTTTTGCTTCTTCTGAGGCTATTTTTGGGAGAAAGGTTTTGCAAGCCGTGGTGCCTTCCATCTAGGTGACCTGATTTGCTCCCTCCCATCATCCGTGTCCTAAAGCTTTGGTATTGGTTCCCACAAGTAAGGATGACGCCGTGGACCGGACACACCTATGTTGGAGAAAACAGAATTTATGTTTACCTGATAAATTAATTTCTCCAACGGTGTGTCCGGTCCACGGCCCGCCCTGGTTTTTTAATCAGGTCTGATGATTTATTTTCTCTAACTACAGTCACCACGGTATCATATGATTTCTCCTATGCAAATATTCCTCCTTTACGTCGGTCGAATGACTGGGGAAGGCGGAGCCTAGGAGGGATCATGTGACCAGCTTTGCTGGGCTCTTTGCCATTTCCTGTTGGGGAAGAGAATATCCCACAAGTAAGGATGACGCCGTGGACCGGACACACCGTTGGAGAAAGTAATTTATCAGGTAAACATAAATTCTGTTTTTCTGAATTATACTGGAGAAAAAATGGTATTACACAGAAAGGAGTTGGCCCTTTATTTTTGAAAACGTATCCCGGTTATGGGGGTTAGTTTTCCTGGGCAACTCTGTGTTCAGAGGCAGCTTGTCATCTTTCCCTTGGTACAAACCCCAACGGCTTCCAGCTAGTTTAGCAGCCGACAGGGAGGGTTTTCCTATTTCACTCTTGGGTGTTATGTAGGATTTTTGTGAGGGTTGTTATGTTTGACATATTGCGTGTCCCTGCATCTTACGGCTTCTTCTCTTAACAGGGAGCCGGCAGGCTGGGTGTTTTTATTACGTTATTTGTTCATGCTTTCAACAATGTTTATTTGGGAACTGTCAATAGAGGTTTTCATGTTTTTCGCATTAAGGGGTTAAAACATGAGACTGGGTGAATGATTTTCATGACAGGTGCCCCTGCTCGCTACGGCTTATATTTACAGTAAAGCCGACGGGGAGTTTTATGTTACCTTATTTCACGTGAGGTTATGTATATTTCAGTAGGGAGTGTTCCTTATACTGTTTTTCACTGACTTTCCCGACGGCTTTGTTTTTTGTTAAGGACATGGTTAGCCGCATGGGAGCTTGAGAGCGATACGCCCACGATGGGCGGAGTTTCGATATGCGCCATTGGGTGCGCGCCCTTTTTCCTGTGTATTGTTTCTCGGCGATCTTGTTTGTCTACGCCAACGATGGGCGGAGCTTCGTTGCCGGCCGTTGAGCTCGCTCCATAGCTATCTCCGTCCGGAGAATTTTTTGGTGCTGGAAAGCTCTTCCCCTCCGTGTCCGGATGGCGTTGACATTACGCTCTGGATTTGGCTGAAAGACTATATAGCCTAAGGGATATTGTTTGAACCTAGAACATCGGCAACTTGAGTTTGAATCCAGACATTCCCTTTTAAGTTAAGTGGGAGTTCTGTAACCTAGTGACAGGGTACACTGCTTTTCAAACTAATAAACACTGGCCACAACTGCTTAGGATTAGGGTACCTCTGCAGACTTCTCTGAGGTTAACTACAACACACATTTGCTCTTACAGAGTATGTTTTCCCTCAAGTGTCATTCATATAGCACGGGAGTTTCTTACAAAACGCAAAGGAGAATGTTACTTTGAAGTTTAAAAAAACAGTAACGTTTTTGTGGTATTTTAATTTTTATTATAAATGCTCTTTCTTCTACTATAGATTGTTGTTCAGGAGTCTGTTGACACTTGTCAATACTTGCTACAGACTTTTAATGTCCCACATGCAGTACTGTTTTTTTTCTTACATGTTTTTTCTTACATGTGTCTTACATGTGTCACAAGTGTCTTACATGTGCACAGAACACAAGGGAGAATGTTACTTTAAGATTTAAAGAAATAGTAACGTTTGTGTGGTGTGTTAATTTTTATTATAAATGATCTTTTTCAGGTGTCCATTAACACTTGTAATTACAAGACCTTTCATGCCCCACATGCAGTGCTCTGCGGTTCCTTACAAGGGGATTGTTGTTCTAGTCATGGCTTCTGTATTATACATAGCAATGTCTGTTAGTAGCAAGATTAACAGATGCTCAAGCAGCATTCTCTCACTTTGCAAATATTTAATGCAGATAACTACAGATGGTTCACAAATAATCCGCAATCTTATCTGACATTCCAGTTACTTGTGTGCTGATGTGTTTCCTTTTGCAGAAATAAATTCTTGCAGTCTTATTTTTAAAGAGAGTGACACATATAAAATAACGTTTCTTTTTCAGTAGTTAAAAGACAGTAATGTGTTTATTTGATGCTTTTCAGCTTTTTAATGTATAATTCAGCTTTGCACTTATATAGTGTACCCACGGTATTTAAGACACTTTCCGTTTTTATGCCTCTTATCAGTGTCCCATTCAGGGATAGACAGATTTTTTCATGAAAACAGTCATCTGGTTTTTCCTGAGTGAGGTATTGGGATTTCAATGAAACTGTGGTTAAAGTGACAGTAAAGAGTTTATTTAATTTTTTTCTTTCTTTCAGTCACATAAAGCAGTACATTTGTTTTTGACCACTGTCCCACATATTTGTTGCCTTTCTGTTCTGTCTCTATTCTAATATGGATCGTTCAGATTGTTCTGTTCCCAATGCTTTCATGGAAGTTTATTTAAAATAAGACATGGCACAAAAGGGGGACTTTTGGTCCCTGTATACTCTAACTAATAGCGCCGTGGAATATCTAGTTACTGTTTTTTAAGATTGAAAGAGTCGGTAAGGTTTTTTGGTCCAGTGTCCCACAATGAGTACCCTTTTACTGACGCCGTGCCTACATCCCTAGATGACGGGCGGCCAAATTTACATGTACTTTTCTGAAGAGTGTCTACGTTATGCAAGATTGTACGTGTTTCATTTGCTTTGGACTATTAAGTAAATAGTCTCGGTTAGAGTGACAGTTCGGGTCCTTTTTATTAGGACATTACTGATGCTTCTTGGTGTGCATTCCTCCTTTGTGGCTTAGGATGAAACAGAAACACACCTCTATAGAGTTCCTTTAGGATATAAAGGAATTATAGTTCTGGCCTTAGCTAGTTCAGTTATAGCCTTTCCTGCAGATTACGAAGTGGGTAACTAAGAGTTCGGGATTTCCGTCTTAGCACGCAGAGCCTTCGGGTTGAAATCTTGGTCTGTGGATGTGTCATCTTCATCTAAGTTTTTGGTTTCCATTGACCCAGGAGGGTCAATTTATGGATTCCGTGGATACAGAATGTATTTCTTCATGTCTTTATCCGCAGAGATCATCACAAGTTCATGAAGTTTGCTTCTCTAGGCACACATTTCAGTTTGTGGATCTGCCTTTTGGTCTGGCCATGGCACAAAGGTTCTGGGGTCTCTACCGGCGGTTCTGAGACAGCGGGGTATTCCGGTGACGCCTTATCTGGATGACATTCTGATCCAGACGTCTTTTGAGCTGACAAAGTCTCATTCCGACTTTGTTCTATCTTATCTGAGGACTCATAGGTGGACGGTAGCTCTGGTAAAGTGTTCGCTCGCTAGTTTTCGCAGACAAGGGTTCTTTTCTTGGGAACTCTATTCGGCTCTCTATGCATAAGAGTTTTTTTGACAGAGATCAGGATATTGAAGATTCTGAACTCACTCAGGCCTCTGCAGCTGCAATTGCTTTGACAGTGGAATGGAGATTGTACAAATTTGTCTCTTCTATTATAAGGATCAGAAGACAAACTCCCTGGGGACCCAGGGTGTATGGACTCGACCGGAGTCTCTCCTTCCCATCAATGTGAGAGCAGTATTCAATGCGCTTCAGGCTTAGCCTCAGTTGGCCTCAAACAAGTTCATCAGATTCCAGTCGGACAGCATCACGACTGGTGCTTACATCCTTCATTAGGGACGAACAAGGAGTTCCTTAGCGATGACAGAGGTAACCAGGTTAATTCAGTGGGCGAAGACTCACTCTTGTTATCTGTCAGCGATCCACATCCAAGGAGTGGACGATTGGGAGGCGGATTTTTTTGAGCAAACAGACTTTTAATCCGGAAGTATTTGCCAGCCTGATTCTCAGATGGGGCAGGCCGGAGTTGGATCTTATGGCGTCTCGTCAGAACGATAAGCTCCCGAGATACGGATCCAGGTCCAGGGATCCTCAGGCCAAACTGATAGATGCCTTGGCAGTACCTTGGTCTTTTAACCTAGCTTAGGTGTTTCCTCCATTTGTTCTCCTTCCCCGGGTGATTGCTCGAGTCAAACAGGAGAGGGCTTCAGTGATTTTCATCGCTTCTGCTTGGCCTCGCAGAACTTGGTATGCCGATCTGGTGGACATATCATCTCTGCCACCGTGGAAGCTTCCATTGAGGCAGGACTTTCTCATTCAGGGCCTCTTCCATCATCCAAATTAATTTCTCTGCAGCTGTCTGCTTGGAGATTGAACGCTTGATTTTATCTAAGCGAGGGTTCTCTGATTTGGTCATTGATAACTTGATTCAGGCTTGTAGGCCTGTTAATATAAAGATTTACCATAAGATATGGAGTAAATATCTTTATTGATGCAAATCCAAGGGCTACTCATGGAGTAGGGTTGGGATTCCCAGGATTTTGTCTTTTCTCCACGAAGGATTGGAGAAAGGGTTGTCAGCAAGTTCCTTAAAGGGGACAGATTTCTGCTTCCAGATGTTCAATCTTTTTGTCAGGCTCTGACTAGAATCAGGCCTGTGTTTAGTCCAATTGCTCCTCCTTGGAGTTTGAGTTTAGTTCTTAATGTTCTTCAAGGGGTTCCGTTTGAACCTATGCATTCCATAGACATTAAATTGTTATCTTGGAAAGTTTTATTTTTAGTTGCCATTTCTTCTGCTCGCTGGGTTTCTGAGCTTTCGGCATTACAATGTGATTCTCCTTATCTTATTTTACATGCAGATAAGGTAGTGTTGCGTACCAAACCTGGTTTTCTTCCTAAGGTTGTTTCAAATAACAATATTAATCTGGACATTGTTGTTCCTTTCTTGTGTCCTATCCCTTCTTCTAAGAAGGTGTGTCTGTTACATAATTTGGACGTGGTCCGTACCTTGAAGTTTTTACTTACAGGGGACTAAGGATTTTCATCAATCTTCTTACCTGTTTGTTGTATTTTCTGGGAAGCGTAGGGGTCGGAAAGCTACGGCTACCTCTCGTTCTTTTTGGCTGAAGAGTATAATCCGTTTTCCATATGTGACTGCTGGACAGCAGCCTCCTGAACGAATTACGGCTCATTCCACTAGGGCTGTGACTTCCTCATAGGCATTTAAACATGATCCTTCTATGGAACAGATTTGCAAAGCTGCAACTTGGTCTTCTCCACACTTTTTCAGACTTTTACAAATTTGGTATTTTTGCCTCGTCTGAGGCTGTTTTTGGGAGTAAAGTTCTTCAGGCAGTGGTGCCTTCCGTTTAGCTGCCCTGTCTTATCCCTCCCTTTCATCCGTGTCCTATAGCTTTGGTATTGTATCCCATAAGTAAGGATGAAATCCGTGGACTCATCGTATCTTGTAAAAGAAAAGGAAATTTATGCTTACCTGATAAATTTGTTTCTTTTACAATACAATGAGTCCACGGCCCGCCCAGTTTTTTGTATGACAGGCCTTTTATTTTTGTTAAACTTCAGTCACCTCTGCACCTTGGCTTTTCCTTTCTCTTCCTAACTTCGGTCGAATGACTGGAAGGGGAGGAAAGGGAGGAGCTATATATACAGCTCTGCTGTGGTGCTCTTTGCCTCCTCCTGCTGACCAGGAGGCGATATCCCATAAGTAAGGATGAAATCCGTGGACTCATTGTATCTTGTAAAAGAAACGAATTTATCAGGTAAGCATAAATTTCCTTTTTTCTCTTTTAAGGTAGAAGAAAATAATACTTCCTTGACCCAGGACGTTTTAAGCTTAAGAACTTCCTCGGGTTTTAAGTGGGTTTCTTGCAAAAAAGCAATATCAGTACTTCTTTCCCTTAATTGAGACAGTATTAGTTTTCGTTTAATAGGAGATGTGAGGCCTCCTATGTTCCAGGATGTCAGTTTAAAATTACCCTCCGTAGCTATCATCTAATACTAAAAAACAAAACAGAACAGAGCAGAGGAAAAAAAAAACCCAAACAAATAAACACTAAGACAAAAACAATACTCCAATAACAAACAGAGAGGGATTACCCCCCCCTTCTTTCCCAACCCTTATGCTCAGACAATGATCTAGTCATTTATAACAATCAATGTGTCTTAATTGTCTACATTTTTTTTTTTTATTATTCAAGTTTTAATTCTATCCTGTAGGGTAAGTCTAAGCATAGAATTTTCCTGCTTCTTGCACTGTTTCAAAGAAATATGTGCAGCCATCTATCAACAGTTTCAGCCTTGCTGGGTAGAGTTGCCCAGACACCTTGTTTTATAAATTTTGTGCAGAGTGGAGCAAGCTCCCTCCTTTTTGTGGCAGTTTTTACTGAGTAATCCTGAAACATAAGAATTTTTGCACCACCTAGAAAAATAGGTTGGTGTTTACGGAAAGCTTGAAGCATTGTGACTTTATGTTGAAAATTTAGGACCTTTGCAATGATTGGCCTTGGTCTGGTGTTCGTTTTATTTGAAGTAAATGAGCCTATGCTGTGAGCCCTTTCAATGACTATCTGAGGATGAGATTCCGGGATCTGAAGTAACCGGGAAAGTGTAATTGTAAACAGCCTATCTAGGTCTTCAAATTGTTTTTTCTCTGGGACCCCTATGACTCTCAGGTTGTTTCTTCTTGATCTATCCTCTAAGTCTTCTATTTTACTCTGCATTTTCAAGAGTGGGATGTTTGTAGATTCAAGACTAGTTTTATGGGTCAGAGTTAGATCCTCGAGATCTGAAATTCTTTGCTCAGCCTCGGAGAGTCTATGAGCAAATTGTTTTACTTCATTAGATAATGAAGCAATATCTTGTTTGATCTCATTTTTTTAAAACATCGAATTTAGGGGCTAGGGCTTCTGAAATGCTAATAACTAGTGATTGGATATCTAGTGGCTCAGTCAGAGCTGGAGGATTTAAGGTAGATGATTGTGGATCTGTCGAAGTTTCAGGAATAGTTTTATTCTTTTTATCTCTTTGTCTGCCCGTCATAACTGAAGGAGAAGTTTTGGGATGACTGTGAAGGTATTTATCCATATATTGTTGGATAATTCCCAGGAGAGCGAGAGGAGGTGCAAATTGTGAAAAAAGTGAAGTACTCTGTTAATAGTGAAAAAGAGGAAAGCCCAGAGGGTGTGAGAGTAGAAGGGGTAATATTTACCCAGTTATCAAGTTTGTGACTAAAAAAAAGAGGGGGTGATATGTGGTATCCCCCTTTGTGAGGTGAAAATTGTGCCAAAATTGTGAAGAATATATTCAGTGTAATAAATAAAAAAAAAAAAAGATATAGTGAAGATTAGAAAAGTTCTCTTCTACAGTTATGGGGGGAGACGACAATTAAATAGACAGTATACACTCATTTTCATATAACTGCATGTAATAGACACTACTATAAAGAATAAGATGCACAGATACTGATATAAAAATCCAGTATAAAATGGTTTAAAAACTTACTTAGAAGCTTTCAGTTTAGCTCAGTTGAAAAGGTAGTTGGAAAGCCCACTGCAAGTGGGAAATAATACCCTCCCCCCCCTTCTTTTGCATATGGAAAGACCCTTTACACAAACAGGAGCAAGCTGGAGAAGGTAGCTGACGGTATTCAAATAAAACTTTGGGGCTTGGTTAGGAGTCTGAAAATCAGAGCAATGTTATTTAAAAATAAGCAAAATTATACATTTTTTTTAAAAAAAAAACTTTATGGGCTTTATAAATAGATCATCTACAAAACATTTATGCAAAGAAAAAATGAGTGTATAATGGCCCTTTAAGCGTATATTGCCCGAGGTGCTAAGATTACAATAACTTCCTGCTTCAGATCCGATAGTCTCAGTGAAGGCTAAATCATTTGTGAATAACTCATGATTGTTCTGCTTTAAACTAGGGTGTTTACTACGAGTTTTATGTCTGCATGTACTATCGTATAAGCATATTAATCTATAAGGTTATTATCTTAAGAGAGAGAGAGCGCAGGATCAAGCTGCAAAGGTTATGTTTACAACTGAATCAGCCCTGTCCCTCTTTTATTTTGGATAAGAAGAGGGGATTACTAGTGGGTTGTGCTACTTAACAGTTCCTATAGAGAAGAAAAAAAAGTTCTGCTGTTATCTCATCTATGTCTAGTAGAGTCATTAAAAGCTAACTCGCTTGTAATTAACTCTAATGTTTCTACAAGGTTTTTAGATAATTTGCTGCATCTCTTCTATAGCAACCAATATGGGTTTGCTTAACATACTACAATTTATCATAAAAAAAAAACAGCAAACACCCTTGAAAGAAAGTATGTTAAAGCTAAATTGATTCCATAGAATCAGAGAATAATTGTGCTGAACTACTTGCAGCAAGTAACAGTGATCCCCTAGATATAATATTACATTTTGTAGAGAATGTATCTCTAAGTATTCAAACTCCCCAAAGAGAGCCCCTAGAGATTATACATTTGTGTAATAGAAGGATAGAGCAGATAGAAATATGGCGATCCTGCTACTTCTCATACAGATACAAGAGTTGCCAGTGAAAGCACAATTTCCTCATTACATTTACTAGGCCTTTAGACTTAAGACCTTTACAAATTATTATTTGCACCACCTGAATACATGGTTATAAAGTTGTCAATTAAATACAATTGTTGTTTAACCGTGGGTAAGCACTATTTCTGATGTACATAACTTCTCTTTCCTCAGTTATATGCGCTTTGATAGCGCTACACCCTAAATTTTAAGAGCACAGGGTAGACCAAAAATGTATTCTGTACAATTTTTTCTTTCCCTCTCTTGCTCCTTTTTTTTTCTTTAAAAAGAAACCGCACCCTGCAAAAAAGAAGAAAAAAAAAATCATTTTCCACACTAACAAACAGAAATACATAGCGGCAAAATAAATGTCCCAAGGACAAAAACAAAATTTATGCTTACCTGATAAATTTATTTCTCTTGTGGTGTATCCAGTCCACGGATTCATCCATTACTTGTGGGATATTCTTTTTCCCAACAGGAAGCTGCAAGAGGATCACCCACAGCAGAGCTGTCTATATCGCTCCTCCCCTAACTGCCACCTCCAGTCATTTGACCGAGGACAAGCAAGAGAAAGGAGAAACTATAGGGTGCAGTGGTGACTGTAGTTTAAAAATAAAAAAACACCTGCCTTAAAATGACAGGGCGGGCCGTGGACTGGATACACCACAAGAGAAATAAATTTATCAGGTAAGCATAAATTTTGTTTTCTCTTGCAAGGTGTATCCAGTCCACGGATTCATCCTTTACTTGTGGGATATTCTCATTCCCTACAGGAAGTGGAAAAGAGAGCACACAGCAGAGCTGTCCATATAGCTCCCCCTCTAGCTCCACCCCCCAGTCATTCTCTTTGCCGGCTGTAAGCACTAGGGTCTCTCTCGGGAGGGTAAAGTGAATGTGGTGTTAGAATTGTAGTTTTATTATCTTCAATCAAAAGTTTATTTTAAATGGTACCGGTTTGTACTATTTACTCTCTAGCAGAAAAGTGATGAAGATTTCTGCTGAGAGGAAAATGATTTTAGCATGTTGTAACTAAAATCCACTGCTGTTCCCACACAGGACTGAGGAGTACCAGAAAACTTCAGTTAGGGGGAACAGTTTGCAGGGTGATCTGCAATAAGGTATGTTCAGTCATTTATTTCTAGACAAGACTGAGATAATGCTAGAAGAGACTGACAATATCCCCATGAGGGGAGGGTAAGCTATGTTCACAGAATTGGTAAGGAATTGAATGCTTACATAATAGGGCTAATATACTGGTTGACACTTATTAAGGGCAATCGATTGTTTAGCTAAGGAAAAATCGTTTTGCAAGACACTTTGAAAGCCCTTTTGGGTTCTTTCTGGGGTTATTACCCACATGGCTGTTTTTTATTCACTTAGGAGTGATTTAGTAGGCCTCACAACTCCGGAGTAGAGTGGGAGGGGCCTAATTTCACGCCTCAGATGCGCACTTAGAATTGCAGAGAAGTTTATGCTGCTTCACATGGAGGGTCCTGCTGCTGTTTGAGGGCCTTAAAGAAGCTATATTCCCCCAAATCTGATCCCTAAGGGCAGGTAGGGCCACAGCAAGGCTGTGGCAAGGTGCTGTAGTAATTTTAACCGGATGTTGGCTTTAAGCTGCTCCGGTTTCGGCATTAAGGGGTTAATCGTTCTGCAACTTGTGGTGCAATCTTATTAAGGCTTTAGGTACATACTGTGAAAATTTGCATTTTTCACTGTTTTGTAAAATTGTGTGCTCTTTATCTCTTAAAGGCACAGTAACGTTTTTTCAAATTGTGTTTTTTATTTGATTAAAGTGATTTTATGTCTATACACTTTAAAGATCATATTGTTGCACTTAAGAATGTGGCCCAAGATGATTCTCAGACTGAAGGTAACGCGGGTAGCCCGTCTGCCTCTCCCCAAGTGTCACAACAAGTTACGCTTGCGTAAGCGACGCCTAGTACCTCTAGTGCGTCTAACCCTTTTACATTACAAGACTTGGCGGCAGTCATGGATAATTCTCTTACAGCCTTCTTATCTAAACTGCCCGTGTTACCTGCAAAGCGTGATAGCTCCGTTTTAAGAACAGATTATGAGCATTCTGACGCTTTTGGTAGCCCTCACAACGCTCTGAAGTGGGAGCGAGGGATTTGATGTCTGAGGGAGAAGTCTCTGATTCAGGAAGGGTTCCTCCTCAGACAGATTCAGATACATTGGCTTTTAAATTTAAACTAGAACACCTCCGCGTTTTGCTTAGGGAGGTATTAGCTACTCTGGATGACTGCGACCCTTTGGTGATCCCAGAGAAATTGTGTAAAATGGACAAGTACCTAGAGGTCCCTGTTTACACGGTTGCGTTTCCGGTCCCTAAGAGGATTGCGGATATCGTTACTAGGGAGTGGGATAGACCAGGTGTTCCCTTTGTTCCCCCTCCTGTTTTCAAGAAAATGTTCCCGATATCTGACCCTGTGCGGGACTCGTGGCAGACGGTCCCTAAGGTGGAGGGGGCTGTTTCTTCACTTGCTAAACGCACAACCATACCAATTGAAGACAGTTGTGCTTTCAAAGACCCTATGGATAAGAAGTTAGAGGGTTTACTTAAGAAAATTTTTGTTCAACAAGGTTTTCTTCTCCAGCCTATTGCCTGCATTATTCCTATAACTACTGCAGCCGCTTTCTGGTTTGAGGCGCTGGAAGACTCGCTCCAGACGGAGACCTCATATGATGAAATTATGGATAGAATTAAGGCTCTAAAGCTAGCTAATTCTTTTATCACTGATGCCGCTTTCCAAATAGCTAAGTTAGCGGCAAAAAATTCAGGTTTCGCCATTTTGGCGCGCAGGGCGCTATGGCTAAAGTCCTGGTTGGCCGATGTGCCGTCTAAATCCAAGCTTTTGAACATCCCTTTCAAAGGAAAGACCCTCTTCGGGCCTGAATTGAAAGAGATTTCAGAAATCACCGGGGGAAAAGGCCATGCTCTCCCTAAGGACAAGTCCTTTAAGACAAAGAACAAAGCTAATTTTCGTTCCTTTCGTAATTTCAGGAACGGCCCCGCTTCATCCTCTCTGGCTACAAAGCAAGAGGGTAACGCTTCACAGCCCAAGGCAACTTGGAAACCTTACCAGGGCTGGAATAAGGGGAAACAGGCCAAAAAGCCTGCAGCTGCCACCAAGACAGCATGAAGGGGTAGCCCCCGATCCGGGACCGGATCTAGTAGGGGGCAGACTCTCTCTCTTCGCTCAGGCCTGGGCAAGAGATGTACACAATCCTTTCCTCTCCTCCCGCGTCTGGTCGCCAGAATCAAGCAGGAGAAGGCTTCGGTGGCCACGTAGGACTTGGTATGCAGACCTAGTGGACATGTCATCTGCCCCACCATGGACACTGCCAATGAGGCAGGATCTTGTAATACAGGGTCCGTTGAAGCATCCAAATCTAGTTTCTCTACGTCTGACTGCTTGGAGATTGAACGCTTAGTTCTATCAAAGCGTGGGTTCTCTGAGTCAGTTATAGATACTCTGATTCAGGCTGGAAAGCCTGTCACCAGGAAAATCTACCATAAGATATGGCGGAAATATCTTTGTTGGTGTGAATCCAAGGGTTACTCATGGAGTAAGATTAGGATTCCCAGGATATTGTCCTTTCTACAAGAAGGATTGGAGAAAGGATTGTCAGCTAGTTCCTTAAAAGGACAGCTATCTTCTTTGTCTATCCTGTTAAACAAGCGTCTGGCAGAGGTACCAGACGTTCAAGCGTTTGCTCAGGCTTTAGTCAGAATCAAGCCTGTTTATAAACCTGTGGCTCCGCCATGGAGTTTGAATCTAGTTCTTTCAGTTCTTCAAGGGGTTCCGTTTGAACCTTTACATTCCATAGACATTAAGTTGTTATCTTGGAAAGTTTTGTTTTTGGTAGCTATCTCTTCCGCTCAAAGAGTTTCAGAATTATCTGCCTTACAGTGTGATTCACCTTACCTGTTGTTCCACGCAGATACGGTAGTTTTGCGTATCAAGCCTGGTTTTCTTCCTAAAGTTGTTTCTAACGAGAATATTAACCAGGAAATAGTTGTTCCTTCTCTGTGTCCTAATCCATCTTCTAAGAAGGAACGTCTTTTACACAATCTTGATGTAGTTCGTGCTTTAAAGTTCTATTTACAAGCAACTAAGGATTTCAGACAAACATCTTCCTTGTTTGTTATCTATTCTCGTAAGAGGAGCGGTCAGTAAGCGACTGCTACCTCTCTTTCCTTTTGGCTGAAAAGCATCATCCGTTTGGCCTATGAGACTGCTGGCCAGCAGCCTCCTGAAAGAATTACTGCTCATTCTACCAGAGCAGTGGCTTCCACATGAGCTTTCAAAATTGAGGCTTCTGTTGAACAGATTTGTAAGGCAGCGACTTGGTCTTCACTGCATACTTTTGCCAAATTTTACAAATTCAATACTTTTGCTTCTTCGGAGGCTATTTTTGGGAGAAAGGTTTTGGAAGCAGTGGTGCCTTCCGTTTAAGGTACCTGTCTTGTTCCCTCCCTTCATCCGTGTCCTAAAGCTTTGGTATTGGTATCCCACAAGTAAAGGATGAATCCGTGGACTGGATACACCTTGCAAGAGAAAACAGAATTGATGCTTACCTGATAAATTACTTTTTCTTGCGGTGTATCCAGTCCACGGCCCGCCCTGGCATTTAAGTCAGGTAAAAATTTTTTTGTTTAAACTACAGTCACCACTGCACCCTATGGTTTCTCCTTTTTCTTCCTAAACTTTGGTCGAATGACTGGGGGGGTAGAGCTAGAGGGGGAGCTATATGGACAGCTCTGCTGTGTGCTCTCTTTGCCACTTCCTGTAGGGAATGAGAATATCCCACAAGTAAAGGATGAATCCGTGGACTGGATACACCGCAAGAGAAAGTAATTTATCAGGTAAGCATAAATTCTGTTTTTTCTTTCATGTAATTGGCAAGAGTCCATGAGCTAGTGACGTATGGGATATACAATCCTACCAGGAGGGGCAAAGTTCCCCAAACCTCCAAAATGCCTATAAATACACCCCTCGCCACACCCACAATTCAGTTTAACTAATAGCCAAGTAGTGTGGTGATAGAAAAAGGAGTAGAAAGCATCAAAAAAAGGAACTGGAAATATAATTGTGCTTCATACAAAAAATCATAACCACCATAAACAGGGTGGGTCTCATGGACTCTTGCCAATATGAAAGAAATGCATTTATCAGGTAAGTTCTTACATGTATGCCAAATATATATTTTTTTTCTTTCATGTAATTGGCAAGAGTCCATGAGCTAGTGACGTATGGAAAATTAATACCCAAGATGTGGTACTCCACAGAAGAGTCACTAGAGAGAGAGGGATAAAAATAAAAACAGCCATTTTCCGCTGAAAAAATTATATCCACATCCAAAAAATAAGTTTTTCTCATAATTGAAAAGAAAAAACGTAAAACATAAGCAGAGGAATCAAACTGAAACAGCTGCCTGAAGAATTTTTCTACCAAAACTGCTTCAGAAGAGGCAAACAAATCAAAACGGAAGAATTCAGTAAATGTATAAAAGTTGCTGCTTTGCAAATCTGATCAACTGATGCTTCATTCTTAAAGGCCCACTGTGGAGGTGGTGAAGTAAGTTTGTGCTTGATTTTCTTCTGTGATATGCGCTTCTCAGCATTTTGAAGCCCGATTCCTCTCAGAGTACATTGTTTGTCAGAGTGATGTGAAGAGAGTATCACCTATTGATTCTATTGTTTTCCTCACGGGAAATCTTTTCAAAGGTTCTCTGTTATCGGTCGTAGAGATTCATCTCTTACCCCTCTTTTCAGATCGACAATATACTCTCATATTCCATTACCTCTACTGATACTTTTTCAGTACTGGTTTGGCTATCTGCTATATGCGGATGGGTGTCTTTCGGTAAGTATGTTTTCATTACTTAAGACACTCTCAGCTATGGTTTGGCACTTCATGTATTAATATAAAGTTTTAAGTATATGTATTGTACTTATATTTGCCATGAGTCAGGTTTATGTATATTTCCTTTTGCAGACTATCAGTTTCAAAATTGGGAAACATATTTAGGAAGTTATTTCTCTTGTTAAGTGTGTTCAGTCCACGGGTCATCCATTACTTATGGGATATATTCTCCTTCCCAACAGGAAGTTGCAATAGGATCACCCAAGCAGAGCTGCTATATAGCTCCTCCCCTCACATGTCATATCCAGTCATTCTCTTGCAACCCTCAACAAAGAAGGAGGTCGCGAGAGGAGTTGGAGTTTTTACTTAATTATTCTTCAATCAAAAGTTTATTTTAAAATTACACCGGAGTGTGCCGTTTTTTGTATCTCAGGCAGTATTTGGAGAAGAATCTGCCTGCGTTTTTCTATGATCTTAGCAGACGTAACTAAGATCCGCTGGCTGTTCTCGACATTCTGAGGAGTAGGGTAACTTCAGAAAGAGGGGAATAGCATGCGGGGTCCCCCGCAAATGAGGTATGTGCAGTACATTATTTTCTGGGAATGGAATTGACTAAGAAAATACTGCTGTTACCCATATGATGTAAGTACAGCCTTAAATGCAGTAGTAGCGACTGGTATCAGGCTGATAAATGTATACGCAGTTGTTATTTTCTAGGGACTAGAATTTGACTGAGAAAATACTGTTAATACTGAAATAATGTTTAAGCCTTATCTGCAGTGGAAGCGACTGGTAGCAGGCTTAGTGATAACTTTGCATGACATTCACAATGTTGTTTTTAAAAACGTTTACTGGCATGTTATTCGTTTTGTGAGGTACTTTGGTGATAAATCTTTTTGGGCATGATTTTTTTCCACATGGCTAACGTATTTTCTGCAGCATCTCAGACCGCTGCAACTATGCATGCTAAGTCAGTGGAACGGGGATTACTCAGATCTGTCCCCTTTGCTAAATCTGGACCAGGAGACCAGAGATTCTCTTCTCTGGTGGTTGTCACGGGTTCATCTGTCTGAAGGAATGACCTTTCGCAGACCAGATTGGACGATTCTAACAACAGATGCCAGCCTTCTAGGCTGGGGAGCAGTCTGGAACTCCCTGAAGGCTCAGGGATCGTGGACTCAGGAGGAGAAACTCCTACCAATCAACATTCTAGAATTAAGAGCAATATTCAATGCTCTTCTAGCTTGGCCTCAGTTAGCAACACTGAGGTTCATCAGGTTTCAGTCGGACAACATCACGACTGTGGCTTACATCAATCATCAAGGGGGAACCAGGAGTTCCCTAGTGATGTTGGAAGTCTCAAAGATAATTCGCTAGGCAGAGTCACACTCTTGCCACCTGTCAGCGATCTACATCCCAGGTGTGGAGAACTGGGAAGCGGATTTTCTAAGTCGCCAGACTTTTCATCCGGGGGAGTGGGAACTAAACTCGGAGGTATTTGCTCAACTGATTCGTCGTTGGGGCAAACCGGATCTGGATCTTATGGCATCTCGCCAGAAAGCCAAGCTTCCTCGTTACGGATCCAGGTCCAGGGACCCAGGAGCGGTGCTGGTAGATGCACTTGCAGCCCCTTGGGTTTTCAACATAGCTTATGTGTTTCCACCTTTTTTCCTTGCTACCTCGACTGATTGCCAGGATCAAACAGGAGAGAGCATCAGTGATTCTGATAGCGCCTGCGTGGCCACGCAGGACCTGGTATGCAGACCTAGTGGACATGTCGTCCTGTCCACCATGGTCTCTACCTCTGAGGCAGGACCTTCTATTTCAGGGTCCTTTCAACCATCCAAACCTAATTTCTCTGAGGCTGACTGCTTGGAGATTGAACGCTTGATTCTATCAAAGCGTGGGTTTTCGGATTCGGTTATTGATACATTGATACAGGCTCGGAAACCTGTTACCAGAAAAATTTACCATAAGATATGGCGTAAATATTTATATTGGTGTCAATCCAAGAGTTACTCATGGAGTAAGGTTAGGATTCCTAGGATATTGTCTTTTCTACAAGAGGGTTTAGAAAAGGGCTTATCCGCTAGTTCACTAAAGGGACAGATTTCTGCTCTGTCTATTCTTTTACACAAGCGTCTGGCAGGGAATCCAAACGTCCAGGCTTTTTGTCAGGCTTTGGCTAGGATTAAGCCTGTGTTTAAGGCTGTTGCTGCTCCGTGGAGCTTAAACTTGGTTCTTAAAGTTCTTCAGGGTGTTCCTTTTGAACCCCTTCATTCAATTGATATTAAACTTTTATCTTGGAAAGTTCTGTTTTTGATGGCTATTTCCTCGGCTCGAAGAGTCTCTGAGTTATCTGCCTTACATTGTGATTCTCCTTATCTGATCTTTCATTCAGACAAGGTAGTCCTGCGTACTAAACCTGGGTTTTTGCCTAAGGTTGTTTCTAACAGGAATATCAATCAAGAGATTGTTGTTCCATCATTGTGTCCTAATCCTTCTTCAAAGAAGGAACGTCTTTTGCATAATCTAGACGTGGTCCGTGCCCTGAAGTTCTACTTACAGGCAACTAAAGATTTTCGACAAACTTCTTCCCTGTTTGTCATTTACTGTGGACAGAGGAGAGGTCAAAAGGCTTCGGCTACCTCTCTCTCTTTTTGGCTTTGTAGCATAATACGTTTAGCCTATGAGACTGCTGGACAGCAGCCTCCTGAAAATATTACAGCTCATTCCACTAGAGCTGTGGCTTCCACTTGGGCCTTTAAAAATGAGGCCTCTGTTGAACAGATTTGCAAGGCTGCAACTTGGTCTTCACTTCATACTTTTTCCAAATTTTCCAAATTTGACACTTTTGCTTCTTCGGAGGCTGTTTTTGGGAGAAAGGTTCTACAGGCAGTGGTTCTTTCTGTTTAATGTTCCTGCCTTGTCCCTCCCTTCATCCGTGTACTTTAGCTTTGGTATTGGTATCCCATAAGTAATGGATGACCCGTGGACTGAACACACTTAACAAGAGAAAACATAATTTATGCTTACCTGATAAATTTATTTCTCTTGTAGTGTGTTCAGTCCACGGCCCGCCCTGTCTTTTTGAGGCGGGTTCTAAATTTTAAATTATAACTCCAGTCACCACTGCACCCTATAGTTTCTCCTTTCTCGTCTTGTTTCGGTCGAATGACTGGATATGACATGTGAGGGGAGGAGCTTTATAGCAGCTCTGCTTGGGTGATCCTCTTGCAACTTCCTGTTGGGAAGGAGAATATATCCCATAAGTAATGGATGACCCGTGGACTGAACACACTACAAGAGAAATAAATTTATCAGGCAAGCATAAATTATGTTTTTTTGTTACCAGGCGTATAGTCTTTTCTTCAAATTGACTGCTTTTTCATTAATTTTCGCGGTCAAAATTAGGCTTGTGAGGTCAAAAATGCTGATATTTATTGTGTCATTCTTGGCGCAAGAATTTTTTTGGCGCGAAGGTACGTTTGGTTACGCAAATTCGTCATTTCTGGCATCTTAGTTGATGCCAGGTTTCCTTGCACAAGGTTGCGTCTGCCATGACGTGAGTTGCGTCATTTACGGATGTTGTTAGTGCCAAGAAATGTAATTTTGCGTTGTGCGTCATACTTGATGCCAAATAATTTATTTATTTAAACCGCACTTCCTATATGCTTCTTGCTCTTTTTTTATGTTCAGAGGGCTATGCTGTTTGCATTTTTTTCCCATTCCTGAAACTGCCCTATAAGGAAATTGAGAATTTTGCTTTATATGTTGTTTCTCCAACATAGGTGTGTCCGGTCCACGGCGTCATCCTTACTTGTGGGATATTCTCCTCCCCAACAGGAAATGGCAAAGAGCCCAGCAAAGCTGGTCACATGATCCCTCCTAGGCTCCGCCTACCCCAGTCATTCTCTTTGCCGTTGTACAGGCAACATCTCCACGGAGATGGCTTAGAGTTTTTTAGTGTTTAACTGTAGTTTTTATTATTCAATCAAGAGTTTGTTATTTTGAAATAGTGCTGGTACGTACTATTTACTCAGAAACAGAAAAGAGATGAAGATTTCTGTTTGTATGAGGAAAATGATTTTAGCAACCGTAACTAAAATCCATGGCTGTTCCACACAGGACTGTTGAGAGCAATTAACTTCAGTTGGGGGAACAGTATGCAGTCTCTTGCTGCTTGAGGTATGACACATTCTAACAAGACGATGTAATGCTGGAAGCTGTCATTTTCCCTATGGGATCCGGTAAGCCATGTTTATTACGATCGTAAATAAGGGCTTCACAAGGGCTTATTAAGACTGTAGACTTTTTTTGGGCTAAATCGATTCATTATTAAAACATATTTAGCCTTGAGGAATCATTTTATCTGGGTATTTTGATATAATAATATCGGCAGGCACTGTATTAGACACCTTATACCTTAGGGGCTTTCCCAAAGCATAAGCAGAGCCTCATTTTCGCGCCGGTGTGGCGCACTTGTTTTTGAGAGGCATGGCATGCAGTCGCATGTGAGAGGAGCTCTGACACTTAGAAAAGACTTTCTGAAGGCGTCATTTGGTATCGTATTCCCCTTTGGGCTTGGTTGGGTCTCAGCAAAGCAGATACCAGGGACTGTAAAGGGGTTAAAGTTTAAAACGGCTCCGGTTCCGTTATTTTAAGGGTTAAAGCTTCCAAATTTGGTGTGCAATACTTTTAAGGCTTTAAGACACTGTGGTGAAAGTTTGGTGAATTTTACACAATTCCTTCATGTTTTTTCGCAATTGCAGTAATAAAGTGTGTTCAGTTTAAAATTTAAAGTGACAGTAACGGTTTTATTTTAAAACGTTTTTTGTACTTTGTTATCAAGTTTATGCCTGTTTAACATGTCTGAACTACCAGATAGACTGTGTTCTGAATGTGGGGAAGCCAGAATTCCTATTCATTTAAATAAATGTGATTTATGTGATAATGACAATGATGCCCAAGATGATTCCTCAAGTGAGGGGAGTAAGCATGGTACTGCATCATTCCCTCCTTCGTCTACACGAGTCTTGCCCACTCAGGAGGCCCCTAGTACATCTAGCGCGCCAATACTCCTTACTATGCAACAATTAACGGCTGTAATGGATAATTCTGTCAAAAACATTTTAGCCCAAATGAACACTTGTCAGCGTAAGCGCGGCTGCTCTGTTTTAGATACTGAAGAGCATGGCAACGCTGATACTAATATCTCTGAAGGGCCCCTAACCCAGTCTGATGGGGCCAGGGAAGTTTTGTCTGAGGGAGAAATTACTGATTCAGGGAACATTTCTCAACAGGCTGAACCTGATGTGATTGCATTTAAATTTAAGTTGGAACATCTCCGCATTCTGCTTAAGGAGGTATTATCCACTCTGGATGATTGTGACAAGTTGGTCATCCCAGAGAAACTATGTAAAATGGACAAGTTCCTAGAGGTGCCGGGGCTCCCAGAAGCTTTTCCTATACCCAAGCGGGTGGCGGACATTGTTAATAAAGAATGGGAAAGGCCCGGTATTCCTTTCGTCCCTCCCCCCATATTTAAAAAATTGTTTCCTTTGGTCGACCCTAGAAAGGACTTATGGCAGACAGTCCCCAAGGTCGAGGGGGCGGTTTCCACTTTAAACAAACGCACCACTATACCCATAGAGGATAGTTGTGCTTTCAAAGATCCTATGGATAAAAAATTAGAAGGTTTGCTTAAAAAGATGTTTGTTCAGCAGGGTTACCTTCTACAACCAATTGCATGCATTGTCCCTGTCGCTACAGCCGCATGTTTCTGGTTCGATGAGCTGATAAAGGCGGTCGATAGTGATTCTCCTCCTTATGAGGAGATTATGGACAGAATCAATGCTCTCAAATTGGCTAATTCTTTCACCCTAGACGCCACTTTGCAATTGGCTAGGTTAGCGGCTAAGAATTCTGGGTTTGCTATTGTGGCGCGCAGAGCGCTTTGGTTGAAATCTTGGTCGGCTGATGCGTCTTCCAAGAACAAGCTCCAGACATGGATCTGATGGCCTCTCGTCAGAACTTCAAAGTTCCTTGCTACGGGTCCAGATCCAGGGATCCCAAGGCGGCTCTAGTGGATGCACTAGTAGCACCTTGGACCTTCAAACTAGCTTATGTGTTCCCGCCGTTTCCTCTCATCCCCAGGCTGGTAGCCAGGATCAATCAGGAGAGGGCGTCGGTGATCTTGATAGCCCCTGCGTGGCCACGCAGGACTTGGTATGCAGATCTGGTGAATATGTCATCGGCTCCACCTTGGAAGCTACCTTTGAGACGAGACCTTCTTGTTCAGGGTCCGTTCGAACATCCGAACCTGGTTTCACTCCAGCTGACTGCTTGGAGATTGAACGCTTGATTTTATCGAAGCGAGGGTTCTCAGATTCTGTTATCGATACTCTTGTTCAGGCCAGAAAGCCTGTAACTAGAAAAATTTACCACAAAATTTGGAAAAAATATATCTGTTGGTGTGAATCTAAAGGATTCCCTTGGGACAAGGTTAAGATTCCTAAGATTCTATCCTTCCTTCAAGAAGGATTGGAAAAAGGATTATCTGCAAGTTCCCTGAAGGGACAGATTTCTGCCTTGTCTGTGTTACTTCACAAAAAGCTGGCAGCTGTGCCAGATGTTCAAGCCTTTGTTCAGGCTCTGGTTAGAATTAAGCCTGTTTACAAACCTTTGACTCCTCCTTGGAGTCTCAATTTAGTTCTTTCAGTTCTTCAGGGGGTTCCGTTTGAACCCTTACATTCCGTTGATATTAAGTTATTATCTTGGAAAGTTTTGTTTTTAGTTGCAATCTCTTCTGCTAGAAGAGTTTCAGAATTATCTGCTCTGCAGTGTTCTCCTCCTTATCTGGTGTTCCATGCAGATAAGGTGGTTTTACGTACTAAGCCTGGTTTTCTTCCAAAAGTTGTTTCTAACAAAAACATTAACCAGGAGATTATCGTACCTTCTCTGTGTCCGAAACCAGTTTCAAAGAAGGAACGTTTGTTGCACAATTTGGATGTTGTTCGCGCTCTAAAATTCTATTTAGATGCTACAAAGGATTTTAGACAAACATCTTCCTTGTTTGTTGTTTATTCAGGTAAAAGGAGAGGTCAAAAAGCAACTTCTACCTCTCTCTCTTTTTGGATTAAAAGCATCATCAGATTGGCTTACGAGACTGCCGGACGGCAGCCTCCCGAAAGAATCACAGCTCATTCCACTAGGGCTGTGGCTTCCACATGGGCCTTCAAGAACGAGGCTTCTGTTGATCAGATATGTAGGGCAGCGACTTGGTCTTCACTGCACACTTTTACCAAATTTTACAAGTTTGATACTTTTGCTTCTTCTGAGGCTATTTTTGGGAGAAAGGTTTTGCAAGCCGTGGTGCCTTCCATTTAGGTGACCTGATTTGCTCCCTCCCTTCATCCGTGTCCTAAAGCTTTGGTATTGGTTCCCACAAGTAAGGATGACGCCGTGGACCGGACACACCTATGTTGGAGAAAACAGAATTTATGTTTACCTGATAAATTACTTTCTCCAACGGTGTGTCCGGTCCACGGCCCGCCCTGGTTTTTTTTTAATCAGGTCTGATAATTTATTTTCTTTAACTACAGTCACCACGGTATCATATGGTTTCTCCTATGCAAATATTCCTCCTTAACGTCGGTCGAATGACTGGGGTAGGCGGAGCCTAGGAGGGATCATGTGACCAGCTTTGCTGGGCTCTTTGCCATTTCCTGTTGGGGAGGAGAATATCCCACAAGTAAGGATGACGCCGTGGACCGGACACACCGTTGGAGAAAGTAATTTATCAGGTAAACATAAATTCTGTTTTTTTTCTCTTACATATGTCGCAATCTGATCCTGTCTCAGAAACCACTGTTGGAATCCTGCTGCCAAAGCTAAGTGTATCTGTTGTAAGTTTGTGGAGATTATATCTCCAGCTGTAGTATCATGACAAGCTTTTGCATGCAGAGAATGTATCCTTCAGTACTAGTACAATGCCTGTTCCGTCAACATCTGATGTACATGATATCCCTGTGAATATAAATTATTTTATTGCTGATGCGATTCAGAAGGCTTTGCTATTCCACCTTCTAATAAATGTAAAACATCTTTTAAAACCTCTTATAAGATTGATGAAATTTCAAAGGACCGACAACATACTGAATTATTCTCCTCTGATGAGGATCTATCTGGTTCAGAAGATCCTTCCTCAGATATTGACACTGACAAATCTACTTATCTCTTTAAGATGGAGTATATTCGTAAAGAAGTGTTGGTTACTTTGGATATTGAGGAATCTAGTCCTCTTGATATTAAAATTAGTAAATGTTTAAATTCTGTTTACAAACCTCCTGTGGTTACTCCAGAGGTTTTTCCAGTTCCTGATGCTATTTCTGATATGATTTCTAAGGAATGGAATAGGCCTGGTACTTCTTTTATTCCTTCTTCTAGGTTTAAGAAGTTGTATCCTTTGCCAGCAGCTAGATTGGAGTTTTGGATATTCTTAGGCCTGCTATATCCATGGCTGATGTTGCAGCTGCATCAACTTTTTGTTTGTAAAGCTTAGCGCAACAGGAAACAGATTCTGATTTGTCTAGCATTGTTGGCTTGCTTCAACATGGTAATCATTTTATCTGTGATGCTATTTTTGATGATACCAAAATTGATGTTAAATCTATGTCTTTAGCTATTTTAGCTAGAAGAGCTTTGTGGCTTAAATATTGGAATGCTGACCTGGTATCTAAGTCTAGATAACTATCTTTCTTTCCAAGGTAATTATTTATTTGGTTCTCAGTTGGATTCAATTATTTCAACTA
The DNA here is from genome assembly GCF_027579735.1 of Bombina bombina. Classification (NCBI taxonomy): domain Eukaryota; kingdom Metazoa; phylum Chordata; class Amphibia; order Anura; family Bombinatoridae; genus Bombina; species Bombina bombina. The sequence continues at coordinate 238,095,743 of NC_069499.1, read as the reverse complement.
TCACTGGGGGGAGGGAGTTTTTTTGCCTCAGGATAAACACCTAAGGATACATCTAAAACCTAATTGTTTTCATTCTTTTCGACAGAATAAGGAACAGAAAGCCAATCCTTCCCTCAAAGAATCTGGTTCCAATTGGAAACCTTCAAGTTGGAATAAATCCAAGCCTTTTAAGAAACCAAAGCCAGCCCCCAAGTCTGCATGAAGTTGCGGCCTTCATTTCAGCTCAGCTGGTGGGGCAGATTGAAATTTTTTCAAAACATTTGGACAGATTCTGTCCAAAATCCGTGGATTCAGAGTATTGTCTCTCAAGGGTATCGAATAGGATTCAGAGTAAGACCTCCTGTGAGAAGATTTTTTCTCTCACACGTCCCAGTAAATCCAGTGAAGGCTCAGGCTTTTCTGAAGTTTGTTTCAGATCTGGAGCTTTCAGGGGTAATCATACCAGTTCCGTTTCAGGCACAGGGTCTGGGGTTTTATTCAAATCTATTCATTGTCCCAAAGAAAGAGAAACATTTTCAGGCCAGTTCTGGATCTGAAATTTTGAATTGTTTTGTAAGAGTGCCATCTTTAAAATGGTAACTATAAGGACTATTCTACCTTTTGTTCAGCAAGGTCATTATATGTCCACGATAGGCTTACAGGATGCATATCTTCATATTCCGATTCATCCAGACCACTATTGGTTTCTGAGATTCTCTTTTCTTGACCAGCATTACCAATTTGTCGCTCTTCCATTTGGCCTAGTGACAGCTCCAAGATTTTTCTCAAAGGTTCTTGGTGCCCTACTCTCTGTAATCAAAGAACAGGGTATTGCGGTGTTCCTTATTTGGATGATATCTTGGTTCTAGCTCAGTCTTTACATTCTGCCGAATCTCACACTAATCAACTAGTGTTGTTTCTTCAAAGACATGGTTGGTGGATCAATTTACCGAAAAGTTCTTTGATTCCTCAGACAAGGGTCACCTTTTTAGGTTTCCAGATAGATTGTGTCCATGACTCTGTCTCTAACAGAAGAGACAAATTAAATTAGTTTCAGCTTTTCAAAACCTTCAGTCTCGATCATTCCCTTTGCTTGTTTTCCTATAAGACCTCTTCAGCTTTGTTTGCTGGATCAATGGTGCAGGGATTATACAAGGATATCACAGTTAATATCCTTAAATCCCAATGTTCGACTCTCTCTGACTTGGTGGTTAGACCACCATCGTTTAATTCAAGGGGCCTCTTTAGTTCGTCCAACCTGGACTGTAATCACAACAGATGCAAGCCTTTCAGGTTAGGGAGCTGTCTGGGGATCTCTGACAGCACAATGAGTTTGGAATCCTCAAGAGCTGAGGTTACCAATTAATATTTTAGAACTCTGTGCTATTTTCAGGGCTCTTTGGGTTTGGCCTCTGTTAAAGAGAGAATCATTCATTTGTTTTCAGACAGACAATATCACAACTGTGGCATATGTCAATCATCAGGGTGGGACTCACAGTCCCCTAGCTATGAAAGAAGTATCTTGGATACTTTCTTGGGCGGAATCCAACTCTTGTCTTATTTCTGCGGTACATATCCCAGGTATAGTCAATTCGGAAGCGGATTATCTCAGCCGTCAGACTTTACATCAGGGAGAGTTCTCTTTCCATCTAGATGTGTTTTTTTCAGGTTGTTCATATGTGGGGTCTTTCGGAAATAGATCTGATGGCTTCCCATCTTGTTAATTTCCAGGGATCCTCAAGCAGAGTCGGTGGATGCGTTAGCAGTTCCTTGGTTTTACCAACCTGCTTATATCTTCCTGCCTCTAGTTCTTCTTCCAAAAGTGATCTCCAAAATCATCATAGAACAATCATTTGTGTTTCTTGTAGTATCAGCATGGCCTCACAGGTTTTGGTATGCGGAACTTGTTCGGCTGTCCAGTTGCCAACGTTGGCCACTTCCTTTAAGACCAGACCTTCTGTCTCAAGGTCCATTTTTCCATCAGGATCTCAAATCTTTAAATTTGAAGGTATGGCAGTTGAACACTTAGTGCTTAGTAATAGAGGTTTCGCTGACTCAGTGATTAATACTATGTTAAATGCTCGTAAATCTGTTTCTAGGAAGATTTATTATCGAGTTTGGAAGACTTATTTTATTTTACAGTTTCTTCAGGATGGTTTGGATAAAGATTTGTCTGCAAGTTCCTTGAAGGTACAAATCTCTGCTCTTTCTGTTTTATTTCACAGAAAGATTGCTAAGCTTCCTGATATTCACAGTTTTATACAGGCTTTGGTCCGTATGAAGCCTGTCATTAAATCAATCTCTCCTCCTTGGAGTCTTAGTTTGGTTTTGAAGGCTTTACAGGGTCCTCTTTTTGAGCCTATGCATTCTTTGGATATTAAACTACTTTCTTGGAAAGTGTTGTTCCTTTTGGCTATCTCTTCTGCTAGAAGAGTTTCCGAATTATCTGCTCTTTTTTGTGAGTCTCATTTTCTGATTTTTCATCAGGATAAGGCAGATTAGTGGATTACATTTGAATTTCTTCCTAAGGTTGTGAATTCTAATAACATTAATAGGGAAATTGTTGTTCCCTCTTTGTGTCCTATTCCTAAGAATTCTTTGGAGAGATCCTTACATTCTTTGGCTGTTGTTAGAGCTTTGAAATATTATTGAGAAGCTACTAAAGATTTAAGGAAGACTTCTAGTCTATTTGCTGTCTTTTCTGGTTCTAGGAAACATCAGAAAGCTTCTGCCATTTCCTTGGCATCTTGGTTAAAGCTTTTGATTCATCAGGCTTATTTGGAGTCGGGTCAGGCCCCCGCCTCAGAGAATCACAGCTCATTCTACTAGAGCAGTCTCCACTTCGTGGGCCTTTAAGAATTAAGCTTCAGTTAATCAGATTTGCAAAGCAGCAACTTTTTGCCTACATTTACTGAATTCTACCGTTTTGATGGGTTTGCCTCTTCGGAAGCAGTTTTGGTAGAAAAATTCTTCAGACAGCGGTTTGTTTTATTCCTCTGCTTATGTTTTACGTTTTTTCTTTTCAATTATGAGAAACTTATTTTTTGGATGTGGATTTATTTTTTTCAGCGGAAAATGGCTGTTTTTATTTTTATCCCTCTCTCTCTAGTGACTCTTCTGTGGAGTACCACATCTTGGGTATTAATTTTCCATACGTCACTAGTTCATGGACTCTTGACAATTAAATGAAAGAAAACATAATTTATGTAAGAGCTTACCTGATAAATTAATTTCTTTCATATTGGCAAGAGTCCATGAGACCCACCCTGTTTATGGTGGTTATGATATTTTGTATGAATCACAATTATATTTCCAGTTCCTTTTTTGATGCTTTCTACTCCTTTTTCTATCACCACACTACTTGGCTATTCGTTAAACTGAATTGTGGGTGTGGTGAGGGGTGTAGTTATAGGCATTTTGAGGTTTGGGAAACTTTACCCCTCCTGGTAGGATTGTATATCCCATACGTCACTAGCTCATGGACTCTTGCCAATATGAAAGAAATGAATTTATCAGGTAAGTTCTTACATAAATTATGTTTTTCTTCTCCTTTGCATTCCTTTTTGTGACATTTTCTTATATTATGAAAATTCTGCATAACAAAGTTATTGTGTAGAACAAAAGGGGAGAACTCCAGAACGACTCAATCAAAAACACTTTATTGAGGATAGAAAGTTTTCCCAGCGTGAGCAAACAGCATACAAAAAGTTGTTAAAAACAAGAAATTATTGTGTACACCTGTTTTGTCTATGTGTAAATAAACTGAGTGCCAAACAACTACTCCAGCACAGGGTTAATAAAATGGCTTTGTAGTGAATGGAATAAAATAGGGCTTTCTCAACAGTTACCTAATCTTTTTTTTTTTTTTTGGACATGTATGGAAAGTTTGTTTCTGTGTTTTAGTTTATTTTTTCTCCCTATACTCCTATGTATGAGACCTTAATCCATTTATGATCTGTGTGGTAGACTATTTTGTGTGTGTATCTGTTTATGTGTGTATGTACATGAAAATGACAGGGGAATGTGATGACTTTTTAAAAATTTTGGATAAAAAAATATGCTTGTTTGAACAATGCCTTATGCACAATCTGTGTAAAGAATACAAGTGTAGCAACAATGTTTAATTGTAATGCACTGTTTTGCATATTTTTTTTAAATCTATTTATTTCCTCTAGGAATGGATACATTGCTTCATGCACCAATACAATCTTCACTTCAACAGTCAGAGGTAGGGTTCATTTCAAATTTTAATTTAGTGTGCTGTAGTTGTGTTGACTAATGCGAGACTCTTATAAATAATTTTAGTTTCTTGAATGAGAGCTTTTTTCCATTTATTTTTAAATATAACAATTTTTATAAATATTTTTATTATCTCCTTTCGTTTGATTTGCCTTAATATTTCCTAAACTAATCTGCAATCCCTTTAAAGAGGGATTATTAGAATTCCACTTGTGATATGACAAGTTACCATGGATAGATAACCAGGAGCTACTTTTGTATAAGTCTTAAAGGTACAGTAAAGTCAAAATAAACTTGTATAATTCAGATTGTGCATGCAGTTTTAAACAACCTTCCAGTTTACTTTTATTATCAAATTTGTTTTGTTCTTTTGATATCCTTTGTTTAGCGTAAGTTAATTAGTAGCTTAAGAGCGTGCACGTGTCTTTAGCAGTCTATGGCAACAGTGTTTGTAAGTATTTATTACATTACTATAAACAATGTGGCAAACACAGATGGACACTCATTAGCTCACATAGGATTACTATTTAATAAAGGATACCAAGAGAGCTAAGCAAAACTGATAACTAAAGTAAATTTGAAATTTGTTTAAAATGATGAGCTCTATCCAATCTATTTAACCCCTTCAGGACGGGCCTTTTAGACTAAAACTTCCCCAAAAGACCAGAGCATTTTTAGCATTTTTGCCATCACTCTATTTAAACAGAAATACAGCCTTTTTTTATTTCACTATCAAAACTATAATTTATTTTTTTTCGTAGACAACCCAAAAGTATTGATCTAGGCCCATTTTTTTTAATTTCATGCCAACATTTCATCGCCAAATGTGATCAAATAAAAATTTTTTTTTTTTTTTTACAAACTTTGGGTTTCTCACTTAAATTATTTACAAACAGCTTGTGCAATTATGGCACAAATTGTTGTAAAAGCTTCTTTGGGATCCCCTTTGTTCAGAAATAGCAGACATATATGACTTTGCCATTGCTTTTTGGTAATTAAAAGGGCGCTAATTGTATTATTCCCAGCAGTGAAGGGGTTAATTGGGTAGATTGTAAGGTTAATTTTAGATTTAGTGAAGAAATTAGCCTCCCACCTGACACTTCCCACCCCCTGATCCCTCTCAAACAGTTCTCATCCCTCCCCCACCCCCACTTGTCACACCCATCTTAAGTAATGGCAGACAGTCTGCCAGTATGCAGTATTAGACCTTTTTTTTTTTAAATTATAATTATTTACTTCAGTGTAGGATTATCCCCTTACCTTCCAACCTCCCTGATCCCTCCCAAAAAGCTCTCTAACCCTCCCCCCTCTAACTCATTTCCAACATCTTAGGTACTGGCAGCTGTCTTCCAGTACCCAGTTTTCCATGATTTATAACATTTATTTAATAATAAAAAAAAACGACAACTATACCTACCTCTCCCTCCTCCCCTCTCCCTGCCTCTCTAAGATGTTGCTTATTTTCTGTAGAAAATATATATATATATATATATATATATATATATATATATATATATATATATATATATATATATATAAATGTACAGAAGATCAGCACATACCAGCAATCTTGTGTGACTTGTTTCATGTGACCAAGGCCTCCTAGAGGGGCCGAAACGTTATGTTTTCTTACCAATTAAATGGTGATATTTGTAATCTCTTGTGCTTGCTGTCATTGTTTGGGATGCAGAGGATTGACACCGGATCCTGTCCTATAACGCTGTCTAATATATATATATATATATATATATATATATATATATATATATATATATATATATATATATATATATATATATATATATATATATATATATATATATATATATATATATATATATATATATATATATACCATCACTTTCAACAGTACCCCTGGTACATAACTTTGTGAAAAATGGTTGAAAAAGAATACATAAATCTATTGGATACTAATATTGACTTTGTGTATAGTTTAAGCCAGGAACAAAGAATAGCTTTAAAAGACTTAGCAGAGGATTCAACCATTACAATCAAGCCATCAGACAAGGGTGGCAATGTGGTGGTACTTAACACTACAGATTATATAGAAGAATGTATTAGACAATTAAAAGATAGAAACCAATATAAATTACTTAAATCAAATCCTAAACAAAAATATAATGACCAACTGATAATACTCTCTAAAGCCTTAGAGGATAATGTAATAACTAAAAAGGAGTTTCAGTATTTGAATGTAAAATTTCCCATAGTACCAACATTTTGCACAATCCCTAAATTACATAAAGGTAAGGTTCCACCACCAGGGAGACCAATAGTTTCAGGACTAGGTTCACTAACAGAAAATATCTCCCAATATGTAGATTTCTGCCTAAGACCATTTCTCCAACATTGGTGTGTCCGGTCCACGGCGTCATCCTTACTTGTGGGATATTCTCTTCCCCAACAGGAAATGGCAAAGAGTCCCAGCAAAGCTGGTCACATGATCCCTCCTAGGCTCCGCCCACCCCAGTCATTCTCTTTGCCGTTGCACAGGCAACATCTCCACGGAGATGGTTAAGAGTTTTTTGGTGTTTAAATGTAGTTTTTATTCTTCTATCAAGTGTTTGTTATTTTAAAATAGTGCTGGTATGTACTATTTACTCTGAAACAGAAAAGGATGAAGATTTCTGTTTGTAAGAGGAAGATGATTTTAGCAGACAGTAACTAAAATCGATTGCTGTTTCCACATAGGACTGTTGAGATGAAGTAACTTCAGTTGGGGGAAACAGTTAGCAGACTTTTCTGCTTAAGGTATGACTAGTCATATTTCTAACAAGACTGTGTAATGCTGGAAGGCTGTCATTTCCCCTCATGGGGACCGGTAAGCCATTTTCTTAGTCAAAAACAAACAGAATAAAGGGCTTATTATGGGCTAAAAAACTGGTAGACATTTTTATGGGCTAAATCGATTGCTTTATTTGTGCATATTATTCAAATTTAGGCTAACTATTGACATTTATAATCTTGGGGAACGTTTATAAAACGGCAGGCACTGTATTGGACACCTTTTTCAGTCAGGGGGCCTTTCTAGTCATAGACTGAGCCTCATTTTCGCGCCATTAATGCGCAGTTGTTTTTTAAGAGCAGGGCATGCAGATGCATGTGTGAGGATCTCAGAATCTCTGAAAAAGCTTTTAGAAGGCGTCATTTGGTATCGTATTCCCCTCAGGGCTTGGTTGGGTCTTAGCAAAGACTGTATCTGGGACTGTATAGGGGTTAAATTGAAAAACGGCTCCGGTTCCGTTATTTTAAGGTTTAAAGCTCTGAAATTTGGTGTGCAATACTTTTAAGGCTTTAAGACACTGTGGTGAAAAATTGGTAATTTTTGAACAATTCCTTCATACTTTTTCACATATTCAGTAATAAAGTGTTTTCTGTTTGAAATTTAAAGTGACAGTAACAGTTTTATTTTAAAACGTTTTTTGTGCATTGTTGACAAGTTTAAGCCTGTTTAACATGTCTGTACCTTTAGATAAGCTATGTTCTATATGTATGAAAGCTAATGTGTCTCCCCATTTAAATTTATGTGATAATTGTGCCATAGCGTCCAAACAAAGTAAGGACAGTACTGCCACAAATAATGATATTGCCCAAGATGATTCCTCAAATGAGGGGAGTAAACATGATACTACATCATCCCCTACTGTGTCTACACCAGTTTTGCCCATGCAGGAGGCCCCTAGTACATCTAGTGCGCCAATACTTATTACCATGCAACAATTAACGGCTGTAATGGATAACTCCATAGTAAATCTTTTATCCAAAATGCCTACTTATCAGAGAAAGCGCGATTGCTCTTTTTTAAACACTGAAGAGCAAGAGGACGCTGATGATAGTTGTTCTGTCATACCCTCACACCAATCTGAAGGGGCCATGAGGGAGGTTTTGTCTGAGGGAGAAATTTCAGATTCAGGAAAAATTTCTCATCAAGCTGAACCTGATGTTGTGACATTTAAATTTAAATTAGAACATCTCCGCGCACTGCTTAAGGAGGTATTATCTACTCTGGATGATTGTGACAATTTGGTCATTCCAGAGAAATTATGCAAGATGGACAGGTTCCTAGAGGTTCCGGTGCCCCCCGACGCTTTTCCTATACCCAAGCGGGTGGCGGACATAGTAAATAAAGAGTGGGAAAAGCCTGGCATACCTTTTGTTCCTCCCCCTATATTTAAGAAATTATTTCCTATGGTCGACCCCAGAAAGGACTTATGGCAGACAGTCCCCAAGGTCGAGGGGGCAGTTTCTACTCTAAACAAACGCACTACTATTCCTATCGAAGATAGTTGTGCTTTTAAAGATCCTATGGATAAAAAATTGGAAGGTTTGCTTAAAAAGATTTTTGTACAGCAAGGCTACCTTCTACAACCAATTTCATGCATTGTTCCTGTCACTACGGCAGCGTGGTTCTGGTTCGAGGAACTAGAAAAGTCGCTCAGTAGAGAAACTCCATATGAGGAGGTTATGGACAGAGTTCACGCACTTAAATTGGCTAACTCTTTTATTTTAGATGCCGCTTTGCAATTAGCAAAATTAGCGGCGAAAAATTCAGGGTTTGCTATTGTGGCGCGCAGAGCGCTTTGGCTAAAGTCTTGGTCAGCGGATGTGTCATCCAAGACAAAATTACTTAGTATTCCTTTCAAAGGTAAAACTTTATTTGGACCTGATTTGAAAGAGATTATTTCAGACATCACTGGGGGAAAGGGCCACGCCCTTCCACAGGATAGGTCTTTTAAGGCTAAAAGATCCTAAACAAATTTCTCAGGGTACCATCGTTCAAAATGGAAACTATTCGAACGATCCTACCCACCATCCAGGAAAGTCAATTTATGACTACCGTGGATCTAAAGGATGCGTACCTACATATCCCTATCCACAAGGAACATCATCAGTTCCTAAGGTTCGCTTTTCTGGACAAACATTACCAGTTTGTGGCTCTTCCATTCGGATTAGCCACTGCTCCAAGGATTTTCACAAAGGTGCTAGGGTCCCTTCTAGCGGTTCTAAGACCAAGGGGCATTGCAGTAGTACCTTACTTGGACGACATTCTAATACAAGCGTCGTCCCTGTCAAAGGCAAAGGCTCATACGGACATCGTTCTAGCCTTTCTCACATCTCACGGATGGAAGGTGAACAAAGAAAAGAGTTCTCTGTCCCCGTCAACAAGAGTTCCCTTCTTGGGAACAATAATAGATTCCTTAGAAATGAGGATTTTTCTGACAGAGGTCAGAAAATCAAAACTTCTAAGCTCTTGTCAAGTGCTTCATTCTGTTCCTCGTCCTTCCATAGCGCAGTGCATGGAAGTAATAGGATTGATGGTTGCAACAATGGACATAGTTCCTTTTGCACGAATTCATCTAAGACCATTACAACTGTGCATGCTCAAACAGTGTAATGGGGATTATACAGACTTGTCTCCAATGATTCAAGTAGATCAAAAGACCAGAGATTCACTCCGTTGGTGGCTGACCCTGGACCATCTGTCCCAGGGAATGAGCTTCCGCAGGCCAGAGTGGGTCATTGTCACGACCGACGCCAGTCTAGTGGGCTGGGGTGCGGTCTGGGAATCCCTGAAAGCTCAGGGTCTATGGTCTCGGGAAGAGTCTCTTCTCCCGATAAACATTCTGGAACTGAGAGCGATATTCAATGCTCTCAGAGCTTGGCCTCAACTAGCAAAGGCCAAATTCATAAGGTTCCAATCAGACAACATGACGACTGTTGCTTATATCAATCATCAAGGGGGAACAAAGAGTTCCCTGGCGATGAAAGAAGTGACCAAAATAATTCAATGGGCGGAGGATCACTCCTGCCACTTGTCTGCGATCCACATCCCAGGAGTGGAAAATTGGGAAGCGGATTTTCTGAGTCGTCAGACATTTCATCCAGGGGAATGGGAACTCCATCCGGAAATCTTTGCCCTAATAACTCAATTATGGGGCATTCCAGACATGGATCTGATGGCGTCTCGTCAGAACTTCAAGGTTCCTTGCTACGGGTCCAGATCCAGGGATCCCAAGGCGACTCTAGTAGATGCACTAGTAGCACCTTGGACTTTCAACCTAGCTTACGTATTCCCACCGTTTCCTTTCATTCCCAGGCTGGTAGCCTGGATCAATCAGGAGAGGGCCTCTGTGATCTTGATAGCTCCTGCGTGGCCACGCAGGACTTGGTTTGCAGACCTGGTGAATATGTCATCGGCTCCACCATGGAAGCTACCTTTGAGACAGGACCTTCTTGTTCAAGGTCCATTCGAACACCCAAATCTGGTCTCCCTCCAACTGACGGCTTGGAGATTGAACGCTTGATTCTATCAAAGCGTGGGTTTTCAGATTCGGTGATAGATACTCTGGTTCAGGCCAGAAAACCTGTAACTAGAAAAATTTTCCATAAAATATGGAAAAAATATATCTGTTGGTGTGAATCCAAAGGATTCCCATGGAATAAGATAAAAATTCCTAAGATTCTCTCCTTTCTTCAAGAAGGTTTGGAGAAAGGATTATCTGCAAGTTCTCTAAAGGGACAGATCTCTGCTTTATCTGTCTTACTACACAAAAGACTGGCAGCTGTGCCAGATGTTCAAGCATTTGTTCAGGCTCTGGTTAGGATCAAGCCTGTTTACAGACCTTTGACTCCTCCCTGGAGTCTAAATCTAGTTCTTTCAGTTCTTCAAGGGGTTCCGTTTGAACCTTTACATTCCATAGATATTAAGTTACTATCTTGGAAAGTTTTGTTTTTGGTTGCAATTTCTTCTGCTAGAAGAGTTTCAGAGTTATCTGCTCTGCAGTGTTTTCCTCCTTATCTAGTGTTCCATGCAGATAAGGTGGTTTTGCGTACTAAGCCTGGTTTTCTTCCTAAAGTTGTTTCTAACAAAAATATTAACCAGGAGATAGTTGTACCTTCTTTGTGTCCGAATCCAGTTTCAAAGAAGGAACGTTTGTTACACAATTTGGACATTGTCCGTGCTCTAAAGTTCTATTTAGAGGCTACTAAAGATTTCAGACAAACATCTTCCTTGTTTGTTGTTTATTCTGGTAAAAGGAGAGGTCAAAAAGCGACTTCGACCTCTCTTTCCTTTTGGCTTAAAAGCATTATCCGTTTGGCTTATGAGACTGCCAGACGGCAGCCTCCTGAAAGAATCACAGCTCACTCCACTAGGGCTGTGGCTTCCACATGGGCCTTCAAGAACGAGGCTTCTGTTGACCAGATATGTAAGGCAGCGACTTGGTCTTCACTGCACACTTTTGCCAAATTTTACAAATTTGATACTTTTGCTTCTTCGGAGGCTATTTTTGGGAGAAAGGTTTTGCAAGCTGTGGTGCCTTCCGTTTAGGTGACCTGATTTGCTCCCTCCCTTCATCCGTGTCCTAAAGCTTTGGTATTGGTTCCCACAAGTAAGGATGACGCCGTGGACCGGACACACCAATGTTGGAGAAAACAGAATTTATGCTTACCTGATAAATTACTTTCTCCAACGGTGTGTCCGGTCCACGGCCCGCCCTGGTTTTTTAATCAGGTCTGATGAATTATTTTCTCTAACTACAGTCACCACTGTATCATATGGTTTCTCCTATATATATTTCCTCCTGTCCGTCGGTCGAATGACTGGGGTGGGCGGAGCCTAGGAGGGATCATGTGACCAGCTTTGCTGGGACTCTTTGCCATTTCCTGTTGGGGAAGAGAATATCCCACAAGTAAGGATGACGCCGTGGACCGGACACACCGTTGGAGAAAGTAATTTATCAGGTAAGCATAAATTCTGTTTTTTCTTTCATGTAATTAGCAAGAGTCCATGATCTAGTGACGTATGGGATATACATTCCTACCAGGAGGGGCAAAGTTTCCCAAACCTCAAAATGCCTATAAATACACCCCTCACCACACCCACAATTCAGTTTTACAAACTTTGCCTCCCATGGAGGTGGTGAAGTAAGTTTGTGCTAGATTCTACGTTGATATGCGCTTTGCAGCAGTTTGAAGCCCGGTTTTCCTCTCAGAGTACAGTGAATGTCAGAGGGATGTAAAGAGAGTATTGCCTATTTGAATACAATGGTCTTCCTCTAGGGGATCTATTTGATAGGTTCTCTGTTATCGGTCGTAGAGATTACTTCTCCTACCTCCCTTTTCAGATCGACGATATACTCTTATATACCATTACCTCTACTGATTCTCGTTTCAGTACTGGTTTGGCTATCTACTATATGTAGATGAGTGTCCTGGGGTAAGTAAGTCTTATTTTTTGTGACACTCTAAGCTATGGTTGGGCACTTTATATGTAAAGTTCTAAATATATGTCTTTAAACTTATATTTGCCATGATTCAGGATAATCAGTATTCCTTTATTCAGACTGTCAGTTTCATTATTTGGGATAATGCATATGAATAAATATTTTTTTCTTACCTTGAAAATTTTCAATTGACTATTTTTCCCTGCGGGCTGTTAGGCTTGCGGGGGCAGAAAATGCTTCATTTTTTTTGCGTCATTCTTGGCGCAAACTTTTTTGGCGCAAAATTTTGTCATTTCCGCCGGAAGTTGTTTTCAGTTATCGTCATTTTTTTGACGTGTATTCAGACGTTTTTTTTTTGCGCCAAAAAATGTGGGCGCCGATTTCGGCGTCAGAGGATGTGGCGTCATACTTGGCGCCAAAAAATATGGGCGTTGTACTTGGCGACAATAATGTGGGCGTCATACTTGGCGCCAATAATGTTGGCGTCTTTTTTGTTCCACTTTTTTCTCACATTATTTAAGTCTCACTTTTTCATTGCTTCTGGTTACTAGAAGCTTGTTGTTTTGCATTTTTTCCCATTCCTGAAACTGTCATTTAAGGAATTTGATAATTTTGCTTTATATGTTGTTTTTTCTATTACATATTGCAAGATGTCACATCCTGACCCTGGATCAGAATCTACTACTGGAAAGACGCTGCCTGATGCTGGTTCTACCAAAGTTAAGTGCATTTGTTGTAAACTTGTGGTAACTGTTCCTCCGGCTGTAGTTTGTGTTAGTTGCCATGATAAACTTTCTAATGCAGATTGTGTCTCCATTAGTAATAATCCTTTACCTGTTGTTGTTCCTTCAACATCTAATGTTCAGGATGTCCCTGTTAATGTAAAAGAATTTGTTTCTAATTCTATTAGGAAGGCTCTGTCTGTTATTCTTCCTTCCAGTAAACGTAAAAGGTCTTTTAAAACTTCTCACATTTCGGATGAATTTTTAAGTGACCGCCATCATTCTGACTTATCTGTTTCTGATGAGGATCTATCTGGTTCAGAAGATTCTGCCTCAGATATTGATACTGATAAATCTTCATATTTGTTTAAAATGGAGTTTATTCGTTCTTTACTTAAAGAAGTGTTGATTGCATTAGATATGGAGGAGTCTAGTCCTCTTGATACTAAATCTGCTAAACGTTTAAATTCGGTTTATAAACCTCATGTGGTTATTCCAGAAGTTTTTCCAGTTCCTGATGCTATTTCAGAAGTGATTTCTAGGGAATGGAATAGTCTGGGTACTTCATTTACTCCTTCTCCAAGGTTTAAGAAATTGTACCCTGTGCCATCTGATAGATTAGAGTTCTGGGACAAAATCCCCAAAGTTGATGGGGCTATCTCTACTCTTGCTAAACGTACTACTATTCCTACTGCAGATATTACTTCCTTTAGGATCCTTTAGATAGGAAGCTTGAATCCTTTCTAAGGAGAGCTTATTTATGTTCAGGTAATCTTCTTAGACCTGCTATTTCTTTGGCTGATGTTGCTGCAGCTTCAACTTTCTGGTTGGAGGCTTTAGCGCAACAAGTATCAGACCATTATGCTTATAGCATTGTTAAACTTCTTCAACATGCTAATAACTTTGTTTGTGATGCCATTTTTGATATCATTAGCATTGATGTCAGGTATATGTCTTTAGCTATTTTAGCTAGAAGAGCTTTATGGCTTAAAACTTGGAATGCAGATATGACTTCTAAGTCAACCTTGCTCTCTCTCTCTTTCCAAGGTAATAAATTGTTTGGTTCTCAGTTGGATTCAATAATTTCAACTGTTACTGGGGGGAAGGGAGCCTTTTTGCCTCAGGACAAAAAATCTAAAGGTAAATATAGGGCTGCTAATCGTTTTCGTTCCTTTCGTCAGAATAAGGAGCAGAAGCCTGACCCTTCCTCTAAAGGAACGGTTTCCGTTTGGAAACCTTCTCCAGTCTGGAATAAATCCAAGCCTTTTAGAAAGTCAAAACCAGCTCCCAAATCTGCATGAAGGTGCGGCCCTCATTCCAGCACAGCTGGTAGGGGGCAGGTTACGATTTTTCAAAGATGTTTGGATTAATTTGATTCACAATCTTTGGATTCAGAACATTGTTTCACAAGGGTACAGAATAGGTTTCAAGGTAAGGCCGTCTGTGAAGAGATTTTTTCTCTCACGCATTCCAGTAAATCCAGTGAAGGCTCAGGCATTTCTGAAATGTGTTTCAGACCTAGAGTTGGCTGGGGTAATTATGCCAGTTCCAGTTCTGGAACGGGGTCTGGGGTTTTACTCAAATCTATTCATTGTACTAAAGAAGGAGAATTCCTTCAGACCAGATCTGGATCTAAAAATATTGAATCGTTATGTAAGGATACCAACATTCAAAATGGTGACTATAAGGACTATTCTGCCTTTTGTTCAGCAAGGGCATTATATGTCTACAATAGACTTACAGGATGCATATCTTCATATTCCGATTCATCCAGATCACTATCAGTTCCTGAGATTCTCTTTTCTAGACAAGCATTAACGGTTTGTTGCTCTTCCGTTTGGCCTAGCAACAGCTCCAAGGATCTTTTCGAAGGTTCTCGGTGCCCTTCTGTCTGTAATCAGAGAACAGGGTATTGTGGTATTTCCTTATTTGGACGATATCTTGGTACTTGCTCAGTCTTTACATTCTGCAGAATCTCATACAAATCAACTTGTGTTGTTTCTTCAAAAACATGGTTGGAGGATCAATTTAACAAAGAGTTCCTTGTTTCCTCAGACAAGGGTAACCTTTTTGGGTTTCCAAATAGATTCAGTATCCATGACTTTATCTCTAACAGAAAAGAGACGTCTGAAATTGGTTTCAGCTTGTCGAAACCTTCAGTCTCAATTGTTCCCTTCAGTAATTATGCATGGAAATTCTAGGTCTCATGACTGCTGCATCGGACGCGATCCCTTTTGCTCGTTTTCACATGAGACCTCTCCAGCTTTGTATGCTGAACCAGTGGTGCAGGGATTATACAAAGATATCACAATTAATATCCTTAAATCCCAATGTTCGATCTTTTTTAACTTGGTGGTTGAATCACCATCGTTTAAATCAAGGGGCCTCTTGTTTGTCAAACCTGGACTGTGATCTCAACAGATGCGAGTCTTTCAGGTTGGGGAGCTGTATGGGGATCTCTGACAGCGCAGGGGGTTTGGGAATCTCAGGAGGCGAGATTAGCAATCAACATTTTGGAACTCCGTGCGATTTTCAGAGCTCTTCAGTTCTGGCCTCTTCTGAAGAGAGAATCGTTTATTTGTTTTCAGACAGACAATGTCACAACCGTGGCGTATGTCAATCATCAAGGTGGGACTCAGTCTTCAAGCTATGAAAGAAGTATCTCGGATACTTGTATGGGCGGAATCCAGCTCTTGTCTAATTTCTGCGGTTCACATCCCAGGTGTAGACAATTGGGAAGCTGATTATCTCAGTCGCCAGATGTTACATCCGGGCGAATGGTCTCTTCACCCAGAGATATTTCTTCAGATTGTTGAAATCTGGGGTCTTCCAGAAATAGATCTGATGGCCTCTCATCTAAACAAGAAACTTCCCAGGTATCTGTCCAGATCCAGGGATCCTCAGGCTGAAGCAGTGGATGCGTTGTCGCTTCCTTGGAATTATCATCTTGCCTATATCTTTCCGCCTCTAGTTCCTCATCCAAAAGTGATTTCCAAAATTCTAATGGAGCGTTCGTTTGTACTGCTGGTGGCTCCAGCATGGCCTCACAGGTTTTGGTATGCGGATCACATTCGGATGGCCAGTTGCCAACCTTGGACACTTCCGTTAAGACCAGACCTATCTCAAGGCCCATTTTTCCATCAGGATCTCAAATCATAAAATTTGAAGGTATTGAACGCTTGATTCTTAGTCATAGAGGTTTCTCTGACTCAGTGATTAATACTATGATACAGGCTCGTAAATCTGTGTCTAGAATGATTTATTACCGAGTCTGGAAGACTTACATTTCTTCGTGTTCTTCTCATAAATTCTCTTGGCATTCTTTTAGAATTCCTAGAATTTTACAGTTTCTTCAGGATGGTTTGGATAAGGGTTTGTCTGCAAGCTCTTTGAAAGGTCAAATCTCTGCTCTTTCTGTTCTTTTTCACAGAAAGATTGCTAATCATCCTGCTATTCATTGTTTTGTACAGGCTTTGGTTTGTATCAAGCCTGTCATTAAGTCAATCGCTCCTCCTTGGAGTCTTAATTTGGTTCTGAGGGCTTTACAAGCTCCTCCGTTTGAACTTATGCATTCTCTGGATATTAAATTACTTTCTTGGAAAGTTCTGTTTCTTTTGGCCATCTCTTCTGCTAGAAGAGTTTCTGAGTTATCTGCTCTTTCTTGTGAATCTCCTTTTCTGATTTTTCATCAGGATGAGGCGGTGTTGCGGACTTCATTTAAATTTTTATCTAAGGTTGTGAATTCTAACAACATTAGTAGAGAAATCGTTGTCCCTTCATTATGTCCTAATCCTAAGAATTCTCTGGAGAGATCTTTACATTCTTTGGATGTAGTAAGAGCTTTGAAATATGTTGAAGCTACTAAAGGTTTTAGAAAGACTTCTAGTCTATTTGTTATCTTTTCTGGTTCCAGGAAAGGTCAGAAGGCTTCTGCCATTTCTTTGGCATCTTGGTTAAAATCTTTGATTCATCATGCTTATGTAGAGTCGGGTAAGTCCCCGCCTCAAAGGATTACAGCTCATTCTACTAGGTCAGTTTCTACTTCCTGTGCTTTTAGGAATTAAGCTTCTGTTGATCAAATTTGCAAAGCAGCAACTTGGTCTTCTTTGCATACTTTTACTAAATTCTACCATTTTGATGTTTTCTCTTCTTCAGAAGCAGTATTTGGTAGAAAAGTACTTCAGGCAGCTGTTTCAGTTTGATTCTGCTGCTTATTATTTAATTTTTTTGATTTGGGTTGTGGATTATTTTTTCAGCGGAATTGGCTGTCTTTATTTTATCCCTCCCTCTCTAGTGACTCTTGCGTGGAAGTTCTACATCTTGGGTATCTGCTATCCCATACGTCACTAGCTCATGGACTCTTGCTAATTACATGAAAGAAAACATAATTTATGTAAGTACTTACCTGAAAAATTTCTTGGTGTTCTTCTCATAAATTCTCTTGGCATTCTTTTAGAATTCCTAGAATTTTACAATTTCTACAGGATGGTTTGGATAAGGGTTTGTCTGCAAGTTCTTTGAAAGGACAAATCTCTGCTCTTTCTGTTCTTTTTCACAGAAAGATTGCTAATCTTCCTGATATTCATTGTGTTGTATAGGCTTTGGTTCGTATTAAACCTGTCATTAGGTCAATCTCTCCTCTTTGGAGTCTTAATTTGGTTTTTAAAGCTTTACAGGCTCCTCCGTTTGAGCCTATGCATTCTCTGGACATTAAATTACTTTCTTGGAAAGTATTGTTCCTTTTGGCCATCTCTTCTGCTAGAAGAGTTTGAGTTATCTGCTCTTTCTTGTTATTCTCCTTTTCTGATTTTTCATCAGGATAAGGCGGTGTTGCGGACTTCATTTAAATTTTTACCTAAGGTTGTGAATTCTAACAACATTAGTAGAGAAATTACGCAGTCATTTATTTCTAGACAAGACTGAGATAATGCTAGAAGAGACTGACAATATCCACATGAGGGGAGGGTAAGCTATGTTCACAGACTTGGTAAGCAATTGAATGCTTACATAACAGGGCTAATTATGCTGGTTAACACTGATTCAGGGCAATCAATTGTTTATTCAAGAAAAATATCGTTTGTAGACACTTTGAAAGCCCTTTTGGGGTTCTTTCTGGGGTTATTACCCACATGGCTGGTTTTTAGTCACTTAAGAGTGATTTACTAGGCCTCAAAACTCCGGAGTAGAGTGGGAGGGGCCTAATTTTGCGCCTCAGATGCGCAGTTAGAATTGCAGAGAAGTTTATGCTGCTTCACATGGAGGGTCCTGCTGCTGTTTGAGGGCCTTATAGAAACTATATTCCCCCAAATCTGATCCCTAAGGGCAGGTAGGGTCACAGCAAGGCTGTGGCAAGGTGCTGTACTATTTTTAACCGGGTGTTGGCTTTAGGCTGCTCCGGTTTGGGCATTAAGGGGTTAATCGTTTTGAAACTTGTGGTGCAATCTTATTAAGGCTTTAGGTACATACTGTGAAAATTTCAGGAGAATTGCTGCATTTTTCACTGTTTTGTAAAATTGTGTGCTCTTTTTATCTCTTAAAGGCACAGTAACGTTTTTTTTTCTTTCAAATTGTGTTTTTTATTTGATTAAAGTGATTTCCAAGCCTGCTTGTATATATTACTAGTCTATTAAAAATGTCTGACACTAAGGAAAATCCTTGTTCAATGTGTTTAGAAGCCATGGTGGAACCCACTCTCAGAATGTGTCCCACTTGTATTGATATGTCTATACACTTTAAAGATCATATTGTTGCACTTAAAAATGTGGCCCAAGATGATTCTCAGACTGAAGGTAACGAGGGTAGCCCGTCTGCCTCTCCCCAAGTGTCACAACCAGTTACGCCCGTGCAAGCGACGCCTAGTACCTCTAGTGCGTCTAACCCTTTTACTTTACAAGACTTAGCGGCAGTTATGGATAATTCTCTTACAGCCTTCTTATCTAAACTGCCCGTGTTACCCGCAAAGCGTGATAGCTCCGTTTTAAGAACAGATTATGAGCATTCTGACGCTTTGGTAGCCGTATCCGATATACCCTCACAATGCTCTGAAGTGGGATCGAGGGATTTGATGTCTGAGGGAGAAGTCTCTGATTCAGGAAGGGTTCCTCCTCAGACAGATTCAGATAAATTGACTTTTAAATTTAAACTAGAACACCTCAGCGTTTTGCTTAGGGAGGTATTAGCTACTCTGGATGACTGCGACCCTTTGGTGATCCCAGAGAAATTGTGTAAAATGGACAAGTACCTAGAGGTCCCTGTTTACACGGATACGCTTCCGGTCCCTAAGAGGATTGTGGATATCGTTACTAGGGAGTGGGATAGACCAGGTGTTCCCTTTGCTCCCCCTCCTGTTTTTAAGAAAATGTTCCCCATACCTGACCCTGTGCGGGACTCGTGGCAGACGGCCCCTAAGGTGTAGGGGGCTATTTCTACACTTGCTAAACGCACAACCATACCAATTGAAGACAGTTGTGCTTTTAAAGACCCTATGGATAAGAAGTTAGAGGGTTTACTTAAGAAAATTTTTGTTCAACAAGGTTTTCTTCTCCAACCTATTGCCTGCATTATTCCTGTAACTACTGCAGCTGCTTTCTGGTTTGAGGCGCTGGAAGACTCGCGCCAGACGGAGACCTCATATGAGGAAATTATGGATAGAATTAAGGCTCTAAAGCTAGCTAATTCTTTTATCACTGACGCCGCTTTCCAAATAGCTAAGTTAGCGGCGAAAAATTCAGGTTTCGCCATTTTGGCGTGCAGGGCGCTATGGCTAAAGTCCTGGTCGGCCGATGTGTTGTCTAAATCCAAGCTTTTGAACATTCCTTTCAAAGGAAAGACCCTCTTCGGGCCTGAATTGAAAGAGATTATTTCAGATATCACCAGGGGAAAAGGCCATGCTCTCCCTCAGGACAAGCCCTTTAAGACAAAGAACAAAGCTAATTTTCGTTCCTTTCGCAATTTCAGGAATGGCCCCTCTTCATCCTCTCCGGCTGCAAAACAAGAGGGTAACGCTTCACAGCCCAAGGCAACCTGGAAACCTTACCAGGGCTGGAATAAGGGTAAACAGGCCAAAAAGCCTGCAGCTGCCACCAAGATAGCATGAAGGGGTAGCCCCCGATTTGGGACCGGATCTAGTAGGGGGCAGACTCTCTCTCTTCACTCAGGCCTGGGCAAGAGATGTACACGATCCTTGGGCATTAGAGATTGTAGCCCAGGGATACCTTCTAGTATTCAAGGACTCTCCTCCAAGGGGAAGGTTCCACATTTCTCGTCTGTCTACAGATCAGACAAAGAAAGAGGCGTTTTTACGCTGTGTAGAAGATCTACTTACAATGGGAGTGATCCACCCATTTCCAATTGCAGAACAAGGACTGGGGTTTTACTCAAACCTGTTTGTGGTTCCCAAAAAAGAAGGAACTTTCAGACCAATCCTGGATCTCAAAATTCTAAACAAATTCCTCACAGTCCCATCGTTCAAGATGGAGACAATTCGGACAATCTTACCAATGATCCAGGAGGGTCAATATATGACTACCATGGATCCAAAGGATGTGTATCTGCATATTCCTATCCACAAAGATCATCACCAGTTTCTCAGGTTCGCCTTTCTGGACAAGCATTATCAGTTTGTGGCTCTTCCTTTCGGGTTGGCCACTGCTCCCAGAATTTTCACAAAGGTGCTAGGGTCCCTCCTGGCGGTTCTATGACCGCGGGGCATAGCAGTGGCGCCTTACTTAGACGACATCTTAATTCAGGCGTCGACTTTCCAAAGAACCAAGTCTCACATGTAGATCGTATTGGCCTTTCTGAGGTCTCACGGGTGGAAGGTGAACGTAAAAAAGGGTTCTCTCTTCCCCCCTCACAAGAGTTCCATTCCTAGGAACCCTGATGGACTCGGTAGAAATGAAAATATTTCTGACGGAGGTCAGAAAGTTAAAACTGTTAACTACTTGCCGAGCTCTTCATTCCATTCCTCGGCCATCTGTAGCTCAGTGCATGGAGACAATCGGACTAATGGTAGCGGCAATGGACATAGTCCCTTTTGCTCGGATACACCTCAGACCACTGCAACTATGCATGCTCAAACAGTGGAATGGGGATTATGCAGATTTGTCTCCTCAAATTCAGTTGGACCGGGAGACCAGAGATTCTCTTCTATGGTGGTTGTCTCAGGTCACCTGTCTCAGGGAATATGTTTCCGCAGACCAGAGTGGATCATAGTAACGACCGACGCCAGTCTGTTAGGCTGGGGTGCGGTCTGGGACTCCCTGAAAGCTCAGGGCTTATGGTCTCGGGAAGAAACTCTTCTCCCGATAAACATTCTGGAACTGAGGGCGATATTCAACGCTCTTCAGGCATGGCCTCAACTAGCTGCGGCCAAATTCATCAGATTTCAGTTGGACAACATCACGACTGTAGCTTACGTCAATCATCAGGGGGGAACAAAGAGTTCCCTAGCAATGACGGAAGTAACCAATAATAATAATCAGGTGGGCGGAGGATCACTCCTGCCATCTCTCAGCAATTCACATCCCAGGAGTAGACAACTGGGAGGCGGATTTTTTAAGTCGTCAGACTTTTCACCCGGGGGAGTGGGAACTCTACCCGGAGGCATTTGCTCAGGTTTGGGGCACTCCAGAGTTGGATCTGATGGAGTCCCGTCAGAACACCAAACTTCCTCTCTACGGGTCCAGGTCCCGGGATCCCAAGGCGGTATTGATAGATGCTCTAGCAGCGCCTTGGTCCTTCAATCTGGCTTATGTTTTTCCACCGTTTCCTCTCCTCTCGCGTCTGGTTGCCAGAATCAAGCAGGAGAAGGCTTCGGTGATTCTGATAGCGCCTGCCTGGCCACGCAGGACTTGGTATGCAGACCTAGTGGACATGTCATCTGTCCCACCATGGAGATTGCCAATGAGTCAGGATCTTCTGATACAGGGTCCGTTCAAGCATCCAAATTTAGTTTTTCTACGTCTGACTGCTTGGAGATTGAACGCTTAATTCTATCAAAGCGTGGGTTCTCTGAGTCAGTTATAGATACTCTGATTCAGGCTAGAAAGCCTGTCACCAGAAAAATTTACCATAAGATATGGCGGAAATATCTTTGTTGGTGTGAATCCAAGGGTTACTCATGGAGTAAGATTAGGATTACCAGGATATTGTCTTTTCTCCAAGAAGGATTGGAGAAAGGATTGTCAGCTAGTTCCTTAAAAGGACAAATATCTGCTTTGTCTATCCTGTTACGCAAGCGTCTGGCAGAGGTACCAGATGTTCAAGCGTTTGCTCAGGCTTTAGTCAGAATCAAGCCTGTCTATAAACCTGTGGCTCCGCCAAGGAGTTTGAATCTAGTTCTTTCAGTTCTTCAAGGGGTTCAGTTTGAACCTTTACATTCCATAGACATTAAGTTGTTATCTTGGAAAGTTTTGTTTTTGATAGCTATCTCTTCTGCTAGAAGAGTTTCAGAATTATCTACCTTACAGTGTGATTCACCTTACCTGGTGTTCCACGCAGATAAGGTAGTTTTGCGTACCAAGCCTGTTTATAAACCTGTGGCTCCGCCATGGAGTTTGAATCTAGTTCTTTCAGTTCTTCAAGGGGTTCCGTTTGAACCTTTACATTCCATAGACATTAAGTTGTTATCTTGGAAAGTTTTGTTTTTGGTAGCTATCTCTTCCGCTCGAAGAGTTTCAGAATTATCTGCCTTACAGTGTGATTCACCTTACCTGTTGTTCCACGCAGATACGGTAGTTTTGCGTATCAAGCCTGGTTTTCTTCCTAAAGTTGTTTCTAACAAGAATATTAACCAGGAAATAGTAGTTCCTTCTCTGTGTCCTAATCCATCTTCGAAGAAGGAACGTCTATTACACAATCTTGATGTAGTTCGTGCTTTAAAGTTCTATTTACAAGCAACTAAGGATTTCAGACAAACATCTTCCTTGTTTGTTATCTATTCTGGTAAGAGGAGAGGTCAGAAAGCGACTGCTACTTCTCTTTCCTTTTGGCTGAAAAGCATCATCCGTTTGGCCTATGAGACTGCTGGCCAGCAGCCTCCTGAAAGAATTACTGCTCATTCTACCAGAGCAGTGGCTTCCACATGGGCTTTCAAAAATGAGGTTTCTGTTGAACAGATTTGTAAGGCAGCGACTTGGTCTTCACTGCATACTTTTGCCAAATTTTACAAATTCAATACTTTTGCTTCTTCGGAGGCTATTTTTGGGGGAGAGGTTTTGCAAGCAGTGGTGCCTTCCGTTTAAGGTACCTGTCTTGTTCCCTCCCTTCATCCGTGTCCTAAAGCTTTGGTATTGGTATCCCACAAGTAAAGGATGAATCCGTGGACTGGATACACCTTGCAAGAGAAAACAGAATTTATGCTTACCTGATAAATTACTTTCTCTTGCGGTGTATCCAGTCCACGGCCCGCCCTAGCATTTAAGTCAGGTAAAAAATGTTTTGTTTAAACTACAGTCACCACTGCACCCTATGGTTTCTCCTTTTTCTTCCTAACCAGTCGAATGACTGGGGGGTGGAGCTAGAGGGGGAGCTATATGGACAGCTCTGCTGTGTGCTCTTTGCCACTTCCTGTAGGGAATGAGAATATCCCACAAGTAAAGGATGAATCCGTGGACTGGATACACCGCAAGAGAAAGTAATTTATCAGGTAAGCATAAATTCTGTTTTTTGCTGTCTGGCGGCTGCCATTGGAGACCTATCTATGGGACATTATTGTTTCACAAATCTTTCCAGGATTCTAAACATATATATATATCTCACCCTGGAATAGAGGCCTCTAAAAGGGTATGATTTAAAAGACTGCTGTGTGCCAGTCAAATGCTATGTGGGACTCTTTGCCATCAATAATATGTTGCCTTTATATGATATGTTATTCTTTTCTGTAATAATTTTGTGTTTTGACATAAATAATTATATTGAGTACTTTGCTGGCACGTTTGTTTCTCTCTAAGGTGTCTTAACTTTTATTTACAATTTATTGTTATCCCCTAGTGCTGGGTTAAGAGTTACTTTGTTTTCTTTTTCTTTTATATATATATATATATATATATATATATATATATATATATATATATATATATATATATGCATTTATTTTACAGATAAAGTCAGAAATTGAGTAATCCTAGGATTACTCGGGCAATCCTAGAATTACCCAATGGTTGTGGGTGAAGCTCAAAATAAGATCATACTTTGGTCTTTACCCGTGTAATTTTAGGATTTCACTAACACTTCTGGATAAAGCTAAATAAAATCAGACGTTTGGCTTTACCAGGTAATGCTAGGAAAACACCAACAGTAAATTAATGTTTTTGTTACAAAAACATGAAATTAAAGATTTTTATATTTCATATGTGGATTTTTCAAATGTTTTGTACCATGTTTTGTTACAACAAAAGAAAATTAACATTTTTACAACAACATAAAACAATTTTAGTTGTGAAACATTTTTATTTTTCAAAATGAAACATTTTTATTTCTCATATGTAGAATTTTTCATATGTTTTCTACTATTTTTTTTTTAGTACAAAAGGAAATTAAACACTTTTGTGTTATCTCTGGTTAGGTTCCCAGAGGCAGTTGCGGCACCTGAGGCTCATATTAGAACAGAACTCTTTGTAGCGTATCTGCCCTTGGCCGTTAATGCATGATCTGATTGGTCCGTGTCTTTGTGTTGTGACTGGATGCACAACCTAACGGCCGAGGGCAGATACGCTCCAGAGAGTTCTGTTCTATTTAGAGCATTGAGCGACGCAACTGCCTCTAGAAACCATGGGTCCCACCGCCCTCAATGTGCTTTTAAAGGTTCTCGTACAGACCGGACTGTTATCTGATGGACATTTATCTGTCGCACACACATTCTGTCAGAGAACCTTTAAAAGCATGTCATGGTGGGTGGGACCCATGGTTAGATTCCCAGAGGTGGTTGCGGTGCCCGAGTCTCTGATTAGAACAGAACTCTCTGGAGCGTATCTGCCCTCGGCCGTTAATGCATGATCTTATCTGATTGACCGAGGGCAGATACGGTCCAGAGAGTTCTGTTCTAATCAGAGCCTCGGGAGCCGCAACCACCTCTGGGAACCTAACCATGAGTCGTCGTCCCCCACAAGTGTTTTTTCAATTTCTCGAACAGAATGCATGTGCAACAGATAGGTCTGTCCTAGAACACAATAACACAAAAATATTTAATTTCCTTTTGTTGTAATAAAAACATGGTAGAAAACATGAAATCCACATACGAAAAATAAAAATGTTTCATTTTGTAAAATAAAAATGTTTCATTTTGTAAAATAAAAATGTTTCATTTCCTTCTTAATACAGGGAGAGTCCACAGATGCATTCCTTACTTGTGGGAAATACTGAACCAGGAGGGGCAAAGTTTCCCAAACCTCAAAATGCCTATAAATACACCCCTCACCACACCCACAATTCAGTTTTTTACAAACTTTGCCTCCTATGGAGGTGGTGAAGTAAGTTTGTGCTAAGATTTCTACGTTGATATGCGCTTCTCAGCATTTTGAAGCCTGATTTCTCTGAGTACACTGAATGTCAGAGGGTTGTGAAGGGAGTATCAACTATTGAATGCAATGCTTTTCCTTGCGGGAGATCTATTTCATAGGTTCTCTGTTATCGGTCGTAGAGATTAATCTCCTACCTCCCTTATTCAGATCGACGATATACTCTCATATTCCATTACCTCTACTGATAACTGTTTCAGTACTGGTTTGGCTATCTGCTATATGTTGATGGGTGTCTTTCAGTAAGTATGTTTTAATTACTTAAGACACTCTCAGCTATGGTTTGGCACTTTATGCATTAATATAAAGTTCTAAATATATGTATTGTACTTCTATTTGCCATGAGTCAGGTTTATTTATATTAACTTTTGCAGACTATCAGTTTCATATTTGAGAGAAAAAACATATTTAGGAAAATATTTTTCTTACCTGGGGTATAGTCTTTTTTTTTTTCAATTGACTGCTTTTTTCATTAAATTTCGCGGGCAAAATTAGGCTTGCAAGGGCGCAAAATGCGTGGGGATAGTCCTCCTCTCCTCTCCTAGTGGGGATGTCCTCCTCTCCTCCGTGGAAGTTACCTTGTCGCAGAGCCCTGCTGATACAAGTTCCATTTGTTAATCAAAATCTAGATTATCTGAAGCTGACTGCGTGGAGATTGAACACTTAGTCTTAGCCAAGAGAGGTTTTTATGAAAGTGTCATTGATACTCTTATTCAAGCTCCTAAACTAGTTACTCAGCGTATCTACCACATGGTGGGGAGGACCTATTTATACTGGTGTGAAGAGCGTGTTTTTTCCTGGCACAAAGTTAAGGTTGCCAGGATCTTATCTTTTCTCCAGGATGGGCTGGAGAAGGGCCTTTCTGTTAGTTCCCTGGGGGACAGATTTCTGCCCTGTCGGTTTTATTGCATAAAAGACTGGCTGAGCTTCTAGATGTGCAGTCCTTTGGTAAGACTCTGATTAGGATCAGACCTGTGTTTAGATCGGGGGCTCCTCCTTGGAGACTCAATCTTGTTCTTCGGGTTTTGCAACAGGTTCCATTTGAGCCTCTGCGTTCCGTTTACATTAAATGGTTATATTGGAAGGTTCTCTTTTTATTGGCTATTGCCTCTGCGCGCAGAGTTTCTGAGATCTCTGCTTTACAATGTGATTCCCCCTTATATGATTTTTCATGCAGTTTACGTACTAAATTAGGTTTTCTTCCTAAGGTTGTTTAAGATCGCAACATCAATCAGGAGATTGTGGTTCCTTCCTTGTGTCCTAATCCTTCTTCATCGAAGGAACGCTTACTTCACAATTTGGATGTGGTTCGCGTCTTGAAGTTCTATTTTTAGGCTACTAAGGAGTTTAGACAATCTTCCTTTTTTTTTGTTGTCTATTCGTGGAAGCGTAAGGGGCAGAAAACTACTTCGACTTCCCTATCTTTTTGGTTTAAGGTGTGTCATCCGCTTACGAAACAGCGGGACATCGTCCTACTGAGTGGATAACGGCTCATTCCGCTAGAGCAGTGGCTTCCTCTTGGGCCTTTAAGAACGAGGCCTCTATGGATCAGATTTGTAAGGCGGCTACCTGGTCCTCCTTACATATGTTTTCAAAATTTTACAAGTTTGATGTTTTTGCTTTGGCTGAAGCAACTTTTGGGAGAAAAGTTTTGCAGGCTGTGGTTTTTCAGGCTGTGGTGCCCTCGGAATAGGATCTGCTTCTTCCTTTTTGTTCCCTCCAGTTATTCATTCAGTGTCCTCTGGAGTTTGGGTATAGTTTTCCCAAAGTAAGGGATGAAGCTGTGGACTCTCCCTATCTTAGGAAGTTAAACATAATTTATTCTTACCAGATAAATTCCTTTCCTTCCGGATAGGGAGAGTCCACGGCCCGACCGTTTTTTCTTGTCTATGAGCGGTCCCCTATTATTTATTTTATTCTTCTGGCACCATTTATACCCTAATGTTTCTCCTACTTTTCCTTGTTCCCTCAGCAGAATGAGTGGGGTAATGAGGAAGTGGGAGGGATATTTAAGCCTTTGGCTGGGGTATCTTTGCCTCCTCCTGGTGGCCAGGTGTTGTATTTCCCAACAGTAAGGAATGAAGCCGTGGACTATTCCTATCCGGAAGGAAAGGAATTTATCTGGTAAGCATAAATTGTTTTTTATTCTAAGTTGAAACCACAGTGTTTTCCAGATCTGTACTATATCATCTTACTGTGTAATGGTTTATTTTTCCTTTATTGGACTCTCATGTCAAATTTTAATTTCATTATTAAAATGTGCATTGTCATTTTGTATTTTCACTTTTATGTCACCAGCTACTGCTGAGCATGTGCAAGGATTCACAGAATATATGTGTATATATTTGTGATTGGCTGATGGCTGTCGCATGATGCAGTGGGAGTAGCGATACACATAACTTACAAGTTTAGACTAGTGCTTTTGCATTGTCTTGTTATTATGTGTTTGATGATTCTGCAAATATCTGTATTTTATTTTATTGGTCCTTTAAACTTCATTGTGAGACGTAATTCCAGTATATTCCATATCTGTGCTTCCGGTTTATATTGCTGTGCAATAGTTGCTTTCCTTTTAATGATACTACAATATTTAATTTCAGGTTCTACTGTCATTTATTGCTGTACAATGGTTTATAAACTTGTGGAGGATACTACAGGATATCCTTCCCTAGTACTCTGTTATATATTTCTGGGAAATGTTTTTACTTCTTTTTGGGGGGGGGGGGGGGAGAAAACTACAATACCTTCTATATCTAGTACTTTCTGTTATATATGATTTTCTTGTCAGTGCGAGCAGTTTCTACCATATACTTCATTTCTAATAACCAACAGTCTTACCAGCACTAATGTACACTATTGATGTGCAAACTGTTAGAGCCAGTTTTCCCAGCTCCACAAACAGAAAGACAGCCATCAAATAGTGAAATTCTTATACCTTTAGTGCAGAGCTTTCCAAACTTTTCATGTTGGTGACACACTTTGTAGACCTACATCATTTTGCGACAAAGTAATTCAGTTGTACTGGCAAACAAGAGGTTAAACTAACTTGTTTTAAGAGATACGGACACATACATAAATTATATAATAACGAAATGTATTTACAAGTAGCAGTAAGTATGTGCAAGAATTAAAAAAAGTTTAATAACACCAATAGCTACTTACTATTTTAATGGGTTGTATGAGGTTGATGGGATGAACACAGTTTCAGAATATTTGGTGTAATATTAGATAAAGACACTCGCATTTTATCATCAAGCATTTTTAAGCTTCCACTTCCTATCCATATATCAAGAGCAGAAGCAGCAATGCACTACTGGGAGCTAGCTGCAAAAAAAAAACCCAACTGACTTCAGCTCAGCGTTTAAGCTGCCACCCTCAGAGCTATGTGAGTCCGACTGACTACTGCCCTCGCTGCAAACACACTGCTGTCCCACTCACTGGCTACACTTGCAGTCATGAGTCAATTAAGGAGACTACACGTGCAGTCAGGAGCCAATGTGCCGCCAAATCCGCCAATGGGAATAGTTTCAGTTCCCGTTAAGCTGTGCCATTCGGTTAAGATGATCTGTGACCCACTAGGTATCAATCACGTGTCAACCATGTGATATGTGTAGCAGGCAGATGGAAAGTCAGAAATAAAAAAAAAATAATAAAAAAAAAAAATTAATTAAAAAAAATTTGTGCTGAAGCAGGGACACACCTACACACTGCTGATGACACACCAGTGTGTCCCGACACACAGTTTGGAAAGAACTGCTTTAGTGTTTCCAGGAAGCACAAAACATGACGTTTCTGGCTCACTTGCCCTTAGTCATATGATTACAGGCAAGTGAGCCAGAAACGTCATGTTTTGTGCTTCCTGGGACCAATAAAGGTATAATGATTTCACTATTTGTTGGTGGTGCTGTCTTTCTGTGGAGTTTGTGGTATACTTAATTTCTAGTAATCTGTTATATATTGCTGTGCAATATTTTATATTCCTCTTATAAAGTGTTGCAGAATATTCCATATATTGTAATGCTGTTGTATTTTGCTGTTCAATGCTGTACTGTTCATTGTGAGAAGATACTCAGTATATTCCATGTCCAATATTTCTGCTATATTGCTGTACAGGAATTTATCTTTACTTATGTGTAGATGTTCCAGTATATACCATATCTAATACCACTGCATATAATGCTGTACAATAATTTAAATTTCTACAGTATGCCTCTGTATTGGGTATTATTATGTATTGTGGAGTAATATTCTCTATCAATGTGAAAAAGTACTTCAATACATTTCATATCCAGTTCCATAGTTTTTTAGTGATTTACAATGATATTTCTTTCATTGATGAGGAATACTACAGCAACTTTGTCTGCGATTAAGTATTCTTTACCTGTGTGGGGTTATTATAGTATAGCCCATAGAGTGTACTACTTTTTAACAGTTGGAAGATTATTCAACCTTACCTGGGATGATATTTGCTGGCAATCACATACCCTTTCATTTCTGTTATATGTGATTGTAATCTGCCCATCTCCTACTTGAGAGAAGATATCGCAGGCGTACAATATTTGTATCTTCTGCAGTATATTTTTTTTACTGGTGTGGTTTAGTGCTCCTCCCTACGGTTAGCATATTAAGAGTTGTTAAGGACTGTTATGGGAAAGTCTGGAACTGCATTTGCTGGATAGATCCAGTAGCAGGTAGATCCACGGGTTGTTTTGTTATACAAATAATGCATGCTGGACAGACTGGTTTAATATTTTGCCATTTTGTTGAACTTTCAATTTAGGTCTACTTTCCATTTTTTTTCTTTGCAGTGGCTCTAACCCAGTTCAGATATCTGAATCTCCTGTTTCTCCCTCTCTGTGGGGGATTTTGTCGTTTTCCTTGACGTCCAGGACCTGGAACCAATAGGTCTACTTTCCATTTTTTTCTTTGCAGTTGTCGCTGCTGTGGCTCTAACCCAGTTCAGATATCTGATTCTCTTATTTCTCCCTCTCTGTGGGGGATTTGTTGTTTTTCTTGACGTCCAGGACCTGGGTACTGTTGTGGATAATGTTTCAAGACAATAAGATCTTCTCTTGAAGTTTAATGTACTGATTTTTCAGGAATGGCTTGCCGATATCTTGGGCAAATTGGTTTTACTACTGTCCTCGTTCCAGGTTTCAAACCAGATTCCTCAGGATTTACCTGGTATCATTTCCAGCACGGAATTACTCAAAGCAAAATAAAAGGTCTTCTTGTGTTCAAAATAGGCATTTTCAGAAAGCCTGTTGTCCTTACAACGGACCTTTTTAAGGGTTAGTTATGGTTTTGGTCTCCATCAGTCCATTCGTGTGCTCATCACATTTCACTTACTCATCATTTATTTCTCCAGTTACAATAACTCTGTCTATAGTATTAGCTGCTATTTCAATTGCAGAGTTTTCTTTGGCATGATCAAAATACTTGTTTTGTTTTCTTGACTACTTTTGTCTGTCTACTAGTTCTTTGTAGTTTCTTCTGTTTTACATATGAACCAGGAGGCAGGTTTTGTTTCCTTGGCTTCTGGATTAAGGAGCTTGTTTCCTGAAGTATTTTATTTTTTAAGGTGTGACAGTTATTGCCTTAACATATTCTTTTCAGCTTGGGTTTTTGCCTTAGCAGAGGCAGTTTTGGAAGGGGATCTTAGGCAGAAAATGTTTGATATGTTTGAAAAGTATGTGCCTACTTTTACCACCTGCTTTTCTTCGTGGACTTCAGTTTTGAGTATTAGTTCCCACAAGTAAGGATTTTTCTTCTTAATATGAGGAGAGTCCACAGCATCATTCCTTACAGTTGGAAAATACTGAACCTGGCCACCTGGAGGAGGCAAAGACACCGCAGCCAAAGGCTTAAATACTCCCCCTTCTTCCCTCATATTCCAGTCATTCTTTGCCTTTCGTCACAGGAGGTTGGCAGAGAAGTGTCAAAAGATTCAGAGTAGTTCCTTATGAAGGGTATCTACCCTTCGAAATGGGACTGGAGTTGTATTTAGTCTTGACAGACTCTCAGTGAGAGCATTGACAAATGTTAGATTCTGGAGATGCAGGGAGAGTCTTTCTGCGAACGCATCGAGACTTGTATTAACAGGTCCTAAGCAATCAGTGTTGACGAGTTTCACTGCCTGCTTCCATCATTCAAGTCCATCTCAGGAGCATTGCTACAAGATTGTCAAACTTGAGAGGCTGTGCTTCTGTTCCACGGCATAGATTCCGGTAAGATTGTTTAATTTTTATTTTTTTTACACATATAGAGCAAAAAGACAGGGTCACAGTGTGGCTCCTTTTATCTGTTTGGAATCAAGGGTTAATATATCCAGAGGGGGATTAATCACATAAGTTTATTTGATTATGCTGCGACATGTGTGAGATGAGGCTCAGGCAGATGTTGGAACGTATAGGGTTTTTCTCCAACATAGGTGTGTCCGGTCCACGGCGTCATCCTTACTTGTGGGATATTCTCTTCCCCAACAGGAAATGGCAAAGAGCCCAGCAAAGCTGGTCACATGATCCCTCCTAGGCTCCGCCTACCCCAGTCATTCTCTTTGCCGTTGTACAGGCAACATCTCCACGGAGATGGCTTAGAGTTTTTTAGTGTTTAACTGTAGTTTTTATTATTCAATCAAGAGTTTGTTATTTTAAAATAGTGCTGGTATGTACTATTTACTCAGAAACAGAAAAGAGATGAAGATTTCTGTTTGTATGAGGAAAATGATTTTAGCACCGTAACTAAAATCCATGGCTGTTCCACACAGGACTGTTGAGAGCAATTAACTTCAGTTGGGGGAACAGTGTGCAGTCTCTTACTGCTTGAGGTATGACACATTCTAACAAGACGATGTAATGCTGGAAGCTGTCATTTTCCCTATGGGATCCGGTAAGCCATGTTTATTAAGATAGTAAATAAGGGCTTCACAAGGGCTTATTAAGACTGTAGACTTTTTCTGGGCTAAATCGATTCATTATTAACACATATTTAGCCTTGAGGAATCATTTATTCTGGGTATTTTGATATGATTATATCGGCAGGCACTGTTTTAGACACCTTATTCTTTAGGGGCTTTCCCTAATCATAGTCAGAGCCTCATTTTCGCGCCGGTATGGCGCACTTGTTTTTGAGGACAGCATGGCATGCAGCTGCATGTGTGTGGAGCTCTGATACATAGAAAAGTCTTTCTGAAGGCATCATTTGGTATCGTATTCCCCTTTGGGCTTGGTTGGGTCTCAGCAAAGCAGATTCCAGGGACTGTAAAGGGGTTAAATATAAAAACGGCTCCGGTTCCGTTATTTTAAGGGTTAAAGCTTCCAAATTTGGTGTGCAATACTTTTAAGGCTTTAAGACACTGTGGTGAAATTTTGGTGAATTTTGAACAATTCCTTCATACTTTTTCGCAATTGCAGTAATAAAGTGTGTTTAGTTTAAAATTTAAAGTGACAGTAACGGTTTTATTTTAAAACGTTTTTTGTGCTTTGTTATCAAGTTTATGCCTGTTTAACATGTCTGAACTACCAGATAGATTGTGTTCTGACTGTGGGGAAACCAAGGTTCCTTCTCATTTAACTATATGTATTTTATGTCATAAAAGATTTTAGTAAAAATGATGCCCAAGATGATTCCTCAAGTGAGGGGAGTAAGCATGGTACTGCATCATCCCCTCCTTCGTCTACACCAGTCTTGCCCATACAGGAGGCCCCTAGTACATCTAGTGCGCCAATACTCCTTACTATGCAACATTTAACGGCTGTAATGGATAATTCTATCAAAAACATTTTAGCCAATATGCCCACTTATCAGCGAAAGCGCGACTGCTCTGTTTTAGAAAATTCTGTAGAGCATGAGAACGCTGATGATATGGTTTCTGAAGGGCCCCTACACCAGTCTGAGGGGGCCAGGGAGGTTTTGTCTGAGGGAGAAATTTCAGATTCAGGAAACATTTCTCAACAAGCTGAACCTGATGTGATTACTTTTAAATTTAAGTTGGAACATCTCCGCGCTCTGCTTAAGGAGGTGTTATCCAATTTGGATGATTGTGATTATCTGGTCATTCCAGAACCACTATGTAAAATGGAAAAGTTCTTAGAGGCCCCGGGGCCCCCCGAAGCTTTTCCTATATCCAAGCGGGTGGCGTACATTGTTAGTAAAGAATGGGACAGGCCCGGTATTCCTTTAGTACCTCCCCCCATATTTTAAAAAATTGTTTTCCTATAGTCGACCCCAGAAAGGACTGATGGCAGACAGTCCCCAAGGTCGAGGGGGCGGTTTCTACTCTACACAAGCGCGCCACTATACCCATAGAAGATAGTTGTGCTTTCCAAGATCCTATGGATAAAAAATTAGAAGGTCTGCTAAAAAAGATGTTTGTTCAGCAAGGTTCCCTTCTACAACCAATTGCATGCATTGTCCCTGTCACTGCAGCCGCGTGTTTCTAGTTTGATGAGCTAGGAAAGGCGATTATTAGTAATTCTTCTTCTTATGAGGAGATTATGGACAGAATTCGTGCTCTTAAATTGGCTAATTCTTTCACCCTAGACGCCACCTTGCAATTGGCTAGGTTAGCGGCGAAAAAATTCTGGGTTTGCTATTGTGGCGCAGAGCGCTTTGGTTAAAATCTTGGGCAGCGGATGCGTCTTCCAAGAACAAATTGCTTGACATTCCTTTCAAGGGGAAAACACTCTTTGGCCCTGACTTGAAAGAGATTATCTCTGATATCACTGGGGGCAAGGGCCACGCCCTTCCTCAGGATAGGTCTTTTCAAGACCAAAAATAAACCTAAGTTTCGTCCCTTTCGCAGAAACGGATCAGCCCCAAGGGCTACGTCCTCTAAGCAGGAAGGTAATACTTCTCAAGCCAATCCAGCCTGGAGACCTATGCAAGGCTGGAACAAAGGAAAGCAGGCCAGGAAACCTGCCACTGCTACCAAGACAGCATGAAATGCGGGCCCCCGATCCGGGACCGGATCTGGTGGGGGGCAGACTCTCTCTCTTCGCTCAGGCTTGGGCAAGAGATGTTCTGGATCCTTGGGCGCTAGAAATAGTCTCCCAAGGTTATTCTCTGGAGTTCAAGGGGCTTCCTCCAAGGGGGAGGTTCCACAGGTCTCAGTTGTCTTCAGACCACATAAGAAGACAGGCATTCTTACATTGGGTAGAAGACCTGCTAAAAATGGGAGTGATTCATCCTGTTCCATTAGGAGAACAAGGGATGGGGTTCTACTCCAATCTGTTCATAGTTCCCAAAAAAGAGGGAACGTTCAGACCAATCTTAGATCTCAAGATCTTGAACAAGTTTCTCAAGGTTCCATCGTTCAAGATGGAAACCTTTCGAACACTTCTTCCTTCCATCCAGGAAGGTCAATTCATGACCAAGGTGGATTTCAAGGATGCGTATCTACATATTCCTATCCACAAGGAACATCATCGGTTCCTAAGGTTTGCATTCCTGGACAAGCATTTCCAGTTCGTGGCGTTTTCTTTCGGATTAGCCACTGCTCCTAGGATTTTCTCATAGGTACTAGGGTCCCTTCTGGCGGTGCTAAGACCAAGGGGCATTGCTGTAGTACCTTACTTGGACGACATTCTGATTCGAGCGTCGTCCCTTCCTCAAGTAAAGGCTCACACGGACATTGTCCTGGCCTTTCTCAGATCTCACGGATGGAAAGTGAACGTGGAAAAGAGTTCTCTATCTCCGTCAACGAGGGTTCCCTTCTTGGGAACTATAATAGACTCCTTAGAAATGAGGATTTTTCTGACAGAAGCCAGAAAAACAAAACTTCTAGACTCTTGTCGGATACTTCATTCCGTTCCTCTTCCTTCCATAGCGCAGTGCATGGAAGTGATAGGTTTGATGGTAGCGGCAATGGACATAGTTCCTTTTGTGCGCATTCATCTAAGACCATTACAACTGTTCATGCTCAGTCAGTGGAATGGGGACTATTCAGACTTGTCTCCGAAGATACAAGTAAATCAGAGGACCAGAGACTCATTCCGTTGGTGGCTGTCCCTGGACAACCTGTCACAAGGGATGACCTTCCGCAGACCAGAGTGGGTCATTGTCACGACCGACGCCAGTCTGATGGGCTGGGGCGCGGTCTGGGGATCCCTGAAAGCTCAGGGTCTTTGGTCTCGGGTAGAATCTCTTCTACCGATAAATATTCTGGAACTGAGAGCGATATTCAATGCTCTCAAAGCTTGGCCTCAGCTAGCGAGGGCCAAGTTCATACATCAACCATCAGGGGGGAACAAGGAGTTCCCTAGCGATGGAAGAAGTGACCAAAATCATTCTATGGGCGGAGTCTCACTCCTGCCACCTGTCTGCTATCCACATCCCAGGAGTGGAAAATTGGGAAGCGGATTTTCTGAGTCGTCAGACATTGCATCCGGGGGAGTGGGAACTCCATCCGGAAATCTTTGCCCAAGTCACTCAACCGTGGGGCATTCCAGACATGGATCTGATGGCCTCTCGTCAGAACTTCAGAGTTCCTTACTACGGGTACAGATCCAGGGATCCCAAGGCGGCTCTAGTGGATGCACTAGTAGCACCTTGGACCTTCAAACTAGCTTATGTGTTCCCGCCGTTTCCTCTCATCCCCAGGCTGGTAGCCAGGATCAATCAGGAGAGGGCGTCGGTGATTTTGATAGCTCCTGCGTGGCCACGCAGGACTTGGTATGCAGATCTGGTGAATATGTCATCGGCTCCACCATGGAAGCTACCTTTGAGACGAGACCTTCTTGTTCTAGGTCCGTTCGACTCACTCCAGCTGACTGCTTGGAGATTGAACGCTTGATCTTATCAAAGCGAGGGTTCTCAGATTCTGTTATTAATACTCTTGTTCAGGCCTGAAAGCCTGTAACCAGAAAAATTACCACATAATTTGGTATATCTGTTGGTGTGAATCTGCAGGATTCCCTTGGGACAAGGTTAAGATTCCTAAGAGTCTATCCTTCCTTCGAGAAGGATTGGAAAAAGGATTATCTGCAAGTTCCTTGATGGGACAGATTTCTGCCTTGTCTGTGTTACTTCACAAAAAGCTGGCAGCTGTGCCAGATGTTCTAGCCTTTGTTCAGGCTCTGGTTAGAATCAAGCCTGTTTACAAAATTTTGACTCCTCCTTGGAGTCTCAACCTAGTTCTTTCAGTTCTTCAGGGGGTTCCGTTTGAACCCTTACATTCCGTTGATATTAAGTTATTATCTTGGAAAGTTTTGTTTTTGGTTGCAATTTCTTCTGCTAGAAGAGTTTCAGAATTATCTGCTCTGCAGTGTTCTTCTCCTTATCTGGTGTTCCATGCAGATAAGGTGGTTTTGCGTACTAAACCTGGTTTTCTTCCAAAAGTTGTTTCTAACAAAAACATTAACCAGGAGATAGTTGTGCCTTCTTTGTGTCCTAATCCAGTTTCAAAGAAGGAACGTTTGTTGCACAACTTGGATGTAGTTCGTGCTCTCAAATTTTACTTAGCAGCTACTAAGGATTTCAGACAAACTTCGTCTTTGTTTGTTGTTTATTCTGGTAAACGGAGAGGTCAAAAAAGCAACTTCTACCTCTCTCTCCTTCTGGATTAAAAGCATTATCCGATTGGCTTATGAGACTGCCGGACGGCAGCCTCCTGAAAGAATCACAGCTCACTCCACTAGGGCTGTGGCTTCCACATGGGCCTTCAAGAACGAGGCTTCTGTTGATCAGATATGTAAGGCAGCGACTTGGTCTTCACTGCACACTTTTTCTAAATTTTACAAATTTGATACTTTTGCTTCTTCTGAGGCTATTTTTGGGAGAGAGGTTTTGCAAGCCGTGGTGCCTTCCATTTAGGTGACCTGATTTGCTCCCTCCCTTCATCCGTGTCCTAAAGCTTTGGTATTGGTTCCCACAAGTAAGGATGACGCCGTGGACCGGACACACCTATGTTGGAGAAAACAGAATTTATGTTTAACAGATAAATTACTTTCTCCAACGGTGTGTCCGGTCCACGGCCCGCCCTGGTTTTTTTAATCAGGTCTGATAATTTATTTTCTTTAACTACAGTCACCACGGTAACATATGGTTTCTCCTATGCAAATATTCCTCCTTAACGTCGGTCGAATGACTGGGGTAGGCGGAGCCTAGGAGGGATCATGTGACCAGCTTTGCTGGGCTCTTTGCCATTTCCTGTTGGGGAAGAGAATATCCCACAAGTAAGGATGACGCCGTGGACCGGACACACCGTTGGAGAAAGTAATTTATCAGGTAAACATAAATTCTGTTTTTACTTTCGGTTTGGTAACTGCGCAGGGGTAGTCCTGCATTGCGCACCATGTGACCGGGTGTGGTAACACTTATTTCCTCTTTCCTAACCTTGCGGTTTACCGGAGAAAAAGCGGTTTCTCTGTTTGGCCTGGGTCATAGGGTGTGGTGAGTGCCCCAGCCATTGGGGGTATAAAGGTGTTGTTTTTTTCTTATTTATCTATAGTCTGCTTTGTAAGCTCAAGTTATGGAGGATTCTGATGCGTTAGAGGGTACTCCCTCTTTACCTAAGTCTAATACCTGTCTATATTGTAAGGAGGCCGCGGTATACCCGCCTGTTCAACTATGTTCCACTTGCCTTGATAAAGTAATTATGTCAAAGAAGGTTAATATGTTTGATACCACTGAGCTGTCCACCTCTGAGGAGTCTCCGTCCCGTGAGGTGCGCACCCTACAGTCATCTCTTAATACACATGCATCTTCCCGTAGCACTTCTAATCCTCCATCCGGAGGGGCCATTTTACCGCCAGACTTTCCTGAGCAGTTACAAACTTCAGTGTCTGCAGCCTTTAGTGATTTACCTTGCCCTGCTAAGCGCAAGTGACAGGTCAAATATTGCTATCCTTCCCAGGGGTCATATACTAGCTTATTGGATTTATCTGATACAAGATTATCCGATGATGAAGGTGCCTCTGATACTTCAGAGGGTGCTCTTTCTGGGTCGGAATCTGCTGCCTCTAAGCCTCCAGCTGCGGAGGAACCAGACTTTAGATTTAGGATTGAACATTTACGCATTCTGCTGAAGGAAGTTTTAGCTACATTAGAGGTTCCAGAGCCCAAATTGCCTGAGGACAGGGTTCTACCACAAACTTTTCCGGTTCCCGTAAAGATGGGGAACATTATTAAGAATGAATGGGAAAGAATTGGTTCTTCATTTTCCCCTTCTTCCTTTAAAAAATTGTTCCCGGGCTCTCAATTTCAGTTGTGGGTTTCCATCCCCAAGGTGGATGGCACTATCGCCACACTTGCTAAACGCACTGCTATCCCACTTGAGGATAGTTTGTCGTTTAAAGAGCCCATGGATAAGAAGAGAGAAACTCTGTAAAGAAAGATGTTTCAACATACGGGGTATTTGTTTCAACCGGCAGCGGCTGTTGCTGCAGTTGCTGGAGCGGCTACCTACTTGTGCGACTCTTTATCTGAGTTGATCGAGGTGGAGGGTCCCCTCGACGTGATCCAGGAAAGAATTAAGGCCTTAAGGGTGTCTAATTCTTTTATTTGTGATGCCTTTTTACTGCAGGATAAGAACAACAAGCCAAAGGGACAAGGTCCTAATTTTCGTTTCTTTCGTTTGGATAAATCCCAACGTTAGCAGCCCTCCGCAAAGCCTGAGCAATCCAAGGGGACTTGGAAGCTGGCTCAGTCCTGGTATAAATCCAAGCAGAGCAAGAAGCCCGCCGAGACAAAGTTGGCATGAAGGGCGTCTCTGGATCTTGTATAGGGGACAGACTATTGCTCTTTTCAGACACTTGGTTTGGGGACGTGCAAGACCCGGGGGTCCTGGAGGTTATCGCTCAGGGATGCAAGAACTCCTCCATAGGAGTCATTGTCCCGTTATCTCTTGCTGAAAGAGGTCTGAGGTACTATTCAAACCTCTTTGTGGTCCCAAAGAAGGAGGGAACTTTCCGCCCGATTCTGGACCTAAAGTGCTTAAACAAATTCCTATCTGTCCCCTCGTTCAAGATGGAGACGCTAAGGTCCATCCTTCCCTTAGTTCAGGAAGGACAGTTCATGACCACTATAGATCTGAAGGATGCTTACCTTAACGTTCCAATACACAAGGAACACTTCAAGTTCCTATGGTTTGCGTTTTTGGACCAGCACTTTCAGTTTTTTGCACTTCTGTTTGGTCTAGCTACTGCTCCAAGAGTTTTTACGCAGGTTCTAGGGGCCCTGCTTGCAGTGGCCAGAACAAGAGTTATAGGAGTAGCTCCATACTTGGACGATATTCTGGTTCAAGCACCATCCTGTCGTCTGGCAGAAGACTATTCAAAATCTCTTCTGTTTCTTCGTCGATCTCATCTGTGGAAGATAAACTTAGAAAAGTGTTCTCTTATTCCCAGTACCAGGGTGGAATTCCTGGGTACTATAATAGACTCCATATCCATGAGGATATTCCTTACAGACCAGAGACGTTACAAGCTAACTTCCACTTGTCTTGCTCTCCAGACCTCCTTAAGGACCTCTGTGACTCGGTGTATGGAGGTGATTGGTCTCATGGTGTCCAAGCGATCATTCAAATCTGTCTCAACAGTACCAGTTTATCAGATTCCAATAAGTCAACATAACCTTGGTGGCTTACATCAACCATCATTGTGGAATGAAGAGCTCCCTAACAATGAGGAAAGTATCTCGGATTCTGGAGTGTTCGGAGGCCCACAACTGCTCGCTGTCAGCAATCCACATTCCTGGTGTGGACAACTGGGAAGCGGATTTCCTCAGCAGACAATTCTTTCATCCGGGGGAATGGTCTCCATCCCGAGGTGTTTGTGGAGATTTGCAACAAATGGGGGACGCCGGAGATAGATCTCATGGCGTCCCGGCGCAATTCCAAGCTACCCAGATATGGGTCGCGGTCCAAGGATCCTCAGGTGGAGCGAATAGATGCATTAGCAGTGCCTTGGAGGTTTAATCTGTTTTACATTTTTCGGCTGTTACCACTTCTCCCTCGTGTAGTAGCCTGGATCAAGCAGGAGCAGGCATCAGTGATACTGATTGCTCCATCGTGGCCGTGAAGGATGTGGTTCGCGGACCTGGTGGGGATGTCCTCATCTCGTCCGTGGAAGTTACCTTGTCGCACGGATCTGCTGGAACAGGGTCCTTTTGTTCATCAAAATCTTGATTCTCGAAGGCTGATTGCTTGTAGATTGAACGCTTAGTTTTAGCCAAGAGAGGTTTCTCTGAGAGGGTTATTGACACTTTTTCAGGCTCGAAAGCCTGTTACTCGTCGCATCTATCATAAGGTGTGGAGAGCTTACTTATTCTGGTGTAAAGAGCGTTTTTTAGCCTGGCATAAGGTTAAGGCTGCCAGGATTCTTTCCTTTCTCCTGGAGGGTCTGGCCTTTCTGCCAGTTCCCTGAGGGAACAGATTTCGGCCTTTTTTGTTTTGCTGCACAAGAGGCTCCCTGACGTGCAATCTTTCATTAAGACTCTGATCAGGATCAGTCCTATGTTTAGATCTAACGCTCCACCTTGGAGTTTGAATCTTGTTCTTAAGTTTTTACAACGGACTCTGTGTGAGCCTATGCATTCAGTTGACATTAAATTCTTGTCCTGGAAGGTTCTTTTTCTATTGGCTATTACGTCGGCACGCATAGTTTATAAATTGGCTGCCTTGCAATGTGAGCCTCCTTATCTGGTGTTCCACACTGATAAGGCTGACATCAGGATATTGTGGTTCCTTCCTTATGTCCTAATCCTTCTTCTTCGAAGGAACGTTTACTTCATAATCTGTATGTGAGTCAAGATTTGAAGTTTTATCTTCAAGCTACTAAGGATTTTAGGCAAACTTCTTCCTTGTTTGTTATCTACTCTGGCAAGCGTAAGGGTCTGAAGGCCTCTTCGATTTCCTTATCTTTTTGGTTGAGGAGTGTTATACGCTTAGCTTACGATTCAGTGGCACTTGGACCTCCTCAGAGGATTACGGCTCATTCCACTAGAGCGGTGGCTTCCTCTTGGGCCTTTAAGAACGAGACCTCTATGGATCAGATTTGTAAGGCGACTACCTGGTCCTCCTTACATACTTTATCAAAATTCTACAAATTTTACGTTTTTGCTTCGACTGAAGCTGCTTTTGGAAGAATATGCCCTCAGATTAGGGTCCGCCTTTCCTTTTCCCCTCCCGTTATCATTCAGTGTCATCTAGAGCTTGGGTATAGTTTTCCCAACAGTAAGGAATGAAGCTGTGGACTCTCCTCATATTAAGAAGAAAATTAATTATTCTTACCTGATAATTTCAATTCCTTCCCATTGGGCGGACAAAAATTTGTTTTTCTCTTCCGGCACCATTTATACCCTGATATTTCTCCTACTGTTCCTTGTTGCCTTGGCAGAATGACTGGGATATTAGGGAAGTAGGGGGAGTATTTAGGCCTTTGACTGGGGTGTCTCTGCCTCCTCCTGGTGGCCAGGTTCAGTATTTCCAACAGTAAGGAATGACGCCATAGACTCTCCTCATACAGAATGAAATTAAATGATCAGGTAAGCATAATTTGTTTTTGTGGACTATCACCATCTTAGAAAGAAAATATAATGCATTCTTACCTGATAAATTCCTTAATTTCTTGGATGTGATAGTCCACGAACCTGCCCAAATTTAATTAGTTGGCGGCAGATTTGTTTGTTTGAGAATTTCCACAAGTAAGGATTTTCGTGGACTATTGCCACCAAGAAAGAAAGAGGAATTTATCAGGTAAGAATAAATTATGTTTTTATGTTAAAATAAGTACTAATTTCAAAGAAATAAGACAGTAATCCGGAAATCCATTTGCAGCTCTCATCTGTATCTTTTTATGGTTCCTATTTTTGACAATGTCTATATAAAGAAAGAGTAGTTATAGAAAAATTAATTTCAGGATATTGTTTAAATGGATGATGTACTGTAAAGTTTGATTTCCCTTAATGCCTTTCTAGCTTTTTATGGGAAATTGCTTCTTTAGAATTTGAAAATGCTGCTTTTGCTCATGTAAATGTCAATTCCTGCAGTATGTGTATCATGCATTTTCCAATACTTCATTATTTAAATTGTCAGCAGACAAAAAATGCTATTTCAAATGACAAAATAAAGGTAAATTGGGGTATTTGTAAGCTATGTAATATACCCTAGCAGGTAAAATTTAGCATTGGGAACACAATGTCCTTTTAATGTCACAAAAAAAAACAAAGAATAGCTTGTTATGATTGGTAAGTATTGATTTCTGGATATAGAATCTATTACATTGATCTGTTTTAAGTGCTCGATTAAATTCTCATCACTATAATACTAAAATTGTAGTTTCTGAATCCTTTACATCATAGGATAAACATGTTAACTGTTTAAAGGAATGTGTCTGTTATTGTGGAGCATTTGATAAAAGTATTCTGTGATTAAAAAGTATTATTTTTCATACATTTTTATTGTAAAGTCTTCTATTCAAACATGTTTGTTTTTTTCTTGCCTTCCTTTTTTAATATAGTGGGAAGATGTTGATGAATCCAAATCGAAAACTATGATCTTTTCTTGCGACAACGCTATGGATCTCACTACATGTAACACTGTGACCATTGCTGGATTTCTTGAAGAGCAACCAAAAAAAATTGATATAAATTCATTTTTGGCTGGCTTGAGTTCTCATCAAGATCATTCAAGCAAGAGCACTGATTTTACGTTTGGGACAAATACCCAGAAAAACACAGGTTTTCAACCAACCACTAATTCATTTGGACAGGCAAAAATAAAATTTGATGACTTCTTGGCTAATTTAAATAATGTAAATGAACCATCTGAGAAAGAAAACTTCTTTATTGACTTCATGTCTTCTGCGACTTCTAAAAATCGTATTCTAGATAATTTATTTCACCACTCACAAGATGATTCTGGGAATATGACAACATTTTTCAAAGAACAAGATGATGGACTTGATATAACAACTTGCCATACAACTAATATTACAGAATTTCTTCCAGTCACTGACAAGTTTCCAAAATGTGAATCACTCGGTAGCTCTAAAGGTCATGCAAGCAATTCTAAAGAATCTTTGCTATTTTCAGGTGGTATTTCTCAAACTTATATGTTTAATGACCATTCAGACATGTTAAAAGAGCAAAATGTAAATACTCAAGAGGTGGATATAACACAAAGTCAGACAATTAACAAAGAGAATTCTGTGAGACCTAACCCACTTTTCAGTAATGTGCAAATGGCTGCTAAAATGCAGAAGCCTATTGAATCTGAAAAAACTACTATTTTTAAAGAAACTGAGCTTTCAGGAGATCATAGAATTGAAGCGAGAAATAATAATATAAAAGCTGATGATGTCCTAGTATCCTTTCGAAAGCAAAAGGATTTTTCAGAAGAGGAAATGGACTTAACAAAAAGCCATACAGTAGCTATAGATAGACAACATATTGTTGAAATGAAATATCCTATTGATGTTGACTATGGAAAAACTGTGTCAAGTAAGCATGACCAGGAAAGTGCGCCGATTATATCTAAAGATAATGTGATTTGTGCAGAAGAGGATAGACAAACTCATAGCAATTCTCTACAGTCTTGTTTTACCCTGGACAAAACGGTAACTTTTAGTGATGTCAAACCATTACAAAAACAACAAAAGACAGAATGCAAAGAATCTGCTTCTATGTTGAATGTGTCTAGTGATAACGAGAAAACTATTCTTCCATGCCAAGACATGGACTTCACACAATGTAACACAGCTGTACTTCACATCGTTCCATCTCCAGGGTGGCTAACTTCTAAGGAAACTGCTAATTGTTCAAAATTAGATCTGGAAAAAGTCCTCATTTCTGGAGAGAATATGAATAAGCAAAGCATGGATCAG
The DNA here is from genome assembly GCF_027579735.1 of Bombina bombina. Lineage (NCBI taxonomy): Eukaryota > Metazoa > Chordata > Amphibia > Anura > Bombinatoridae > Bombina > Bombina bombina. The sequence goes on along the minus strand of NC_069499.1, from coordinate 238,051,218 downwards.
AAATCGTATATAGAAATTCCAGAAGAGAAAAGTGAGATGGGTATCCTAAAACCTCAGAACACTACTTCTTGTTTATCTAAAGAAAACAGATCTGTTATTTTTGCTGAAAAGACTGTTTTATTTCCATGTGACCAAGATGATATGGAGTTTACAAAATCACACACAATTGCCATTCATGATAATGTATTACAGAACTCTTTCCTTCCTAGTATGTCCAACTGTCTCAATGATAAAAGAACAAATATTTGTGGATTAAGATTATCTTCAGTCTCAAATAAGAGTGTTTTGTTCTCAAATGATAGCAATGAAATGGAGCTTTCAAGAAGCCATATAAAATGTGTTAATTCAAACCCCCTGTTTAATGACCAAGATTATAATAAACTCCATGATCTCCAAGAGAAAACTACCATCTTCACTAGTAATGATGATATGGATATCACAAAATCACTTACTGTTTCCATTGATCACAAAAAAGTGGAAGCAGCATTTGACAAAGAATGCCAAAACGAATGCAATGTGGATAAAATAGTTGTACGTGATTTAGCTAACTCTTGTATGTTTACTAGGAAGACCATTCCACAGCATAATGATCTGGATGTCCCAAAAGTTAGTAGTGCTTCCATTACTGAGACTAAAGGTGAGGCTCATAAGGGAGCCCTGGCAAATGCTGCACCTAAAGATCAGACAGTTTTGTTTTCATATGACCACGAAGACATGGATATAACTAGATCTCACACAGTTGTTATTAGCAAACATGAAGTTCATCAAAAACTCCAGAATTCTAATATAAAGTCTGATTTACAAAAGCTGTCTGTTTCTTCTGATATGACGATACATCTCCAAGAGGATATGCAGATGACCTCTCTTGGCAGTGATGGTTTAATTTTAGAGGTTACTGATCCTGTTTTCAAGAAGACAATCCAAAGAAAACCTTTAGAAGAAACTAAAGTATTTTCAAGTGATCAAGAAGACATGGAAATGACTAGGTCACATACAGTTGCAATTGATGGACAGACACTTTGGCAGGTGACATTACCTCAAAAGCCACATCTTAGAAAATCGTACGAACTCTCTAAAAATGTGTTAAAATTACATGGTGATATTGAAATGGAAAAGGAAAAGAGTGACTTTATCAATGACAAAAGTAAAGTTCCTTCTTCGGGGGGTTATTTATTACATGTATTAAAAGAGAAGGTCAATTTGTTTTCATGCGATACGGAAGACATGGACATAACTAAATCACACACTGTTGCTATTGATGAGAACAATCTATGTCAAGTGACTTCAAATTTAGGAAAATCCTCTAACACTGACAAGACAATACTTCAGGAATGTATGGAGTTGACGAAAATTGACATTGATTCCTTCGAACAGTCTTCATCCCCCAATATTAATAAAAGAGAGAAGAGTGCAGCATCTAATGAAAAAACTGTTTTCTTTTCATGTGATGAAGACATGGAGATGACTAGATCACATACAGTTGCTATTGATGGAAACTCTGTGTGGCAAAAAAACTTATGTGTAAATTTGGATTTAAGAAAATCGTCTTCTCCTTCTGAAATAAGAGTACATCTAGAGGATGACATGCAGAATACTAAAGTTGGTACTGAGAAGAACATGTTGAATGCATCCTCTAAAGAAATTCCAGTTTTGTTTTTGTGTGAAGACGACATGGATGTGACTAGGTCACATACGTTTGCTATTGATCAGATGGGCCTGGATCAACAAACACTAAATCTTAATTCTAGTCTGAAAGAGTCTTGTGCTACTTCTGTCAAGATTTTACAAGATGAAAGGGAGATTAAGGTTCAAACTGATTGCTTCAAGGAAGAGGTAAAGGTTCCTTTTGAATGCGACAAAGAAACTATGGACATCAATCAATCACATTTAGTTGCTATAGACAGAGAAATCAGGAGTCAAGGAACTCTGCATTCTTCACTGTCTTCAGAATCAAATTTTAATACTACAGTTTCTTTTCCTGTGTGTGAGGATATGGAGCTTACAAAAAGCCACACAATGGTTATTAGTGATAAGATATTGACAGACATTCCACACAATCCATCTATGCTTCAATTTCACTCTGTCAGAAGTATGGATCTTGTTGCAAAAGGTCAAGATGCTATGGACTCCAGAAATGCATGTACTGTTTCTTCTGAAAAAATATGTGGAGAAAGTTTGAATTCATGCAGTAGTATAAAAAATGTGCCTGATGTTTTTCATTCATTGAATTGTTTGCAAGAGAAAGATGTAATTAATGACTTTAGATCTATGGAGCATTTAACCACTTTCTCTAATACTGCATATGATAAAACAATTTTGTTTCCATCAGACCAAGACAATATGGACCTCACAATATCACATACTGTTGCTATTGAAAATAAATTGCGTGAATTCAACACTAATCAAATATTAGATTGTAAAACTAATTTATCTGCATTACAGTTATCTTCCATTCCTGACCAGTCTGCTGAAATTCAAGGTGAAATTGTACTTTCCAAGAGCAACATAATTGTAAATGACGGTAAAAAAACAGTAAAGTTGCATAATCAGTCTACTTGTGTCAATCAGAAAAGTATCCTTATAGAAGATGGGCACAATAACATTACAAATTCAAACACTATTGATAAACAACTGATGGATACAATTAGTGAGGAGAAATCTGGCACTCTAAAAGTGAAAAATATGAATAGTGTACCACTGGACACTGTACCCTTGGTTGTCAATCACATAGAAGATGAATTAAATAAAAACTCTGAGGTATCTTGCAGACCTGTATCTCAGACTGTTTTTTCAAAGTTGGGAGATGTAATGGAAATCGCCAAAAGTTGTGTCTTGGACATTGATGGTAAGAACACTTCTGTACTGCCAAATTCAACTGTAACTGGTCTAGAATTTTATAGCTCACAAAAAACTGATGCTCTGAAAATGATTAGTCAAGATGATAAAGTCTGTACAGATAGAGTTAAAGAAATTAAATCATTTCAAGAGGTTTCAAGTAAAAAACAGTCTGAAAAAACAGTAATATTTTCATATGATCAAGATGATATGGATATGACCAAATCCCACACTGTTGCTATAGATAAAAACATGCTGGGACATACCAGGCAACCATCTTTGCAAACACAGAAATTGTATAAAAATATTAATGAACATAGTGACAAAACACTTGAATTTGCTGCAGATAATTCTATGGAAATTACCAGAAGCCACACGGTCCAAATCAATAGTGGAAAAGTTTATCCTTATAACGTGGATGAAATATCGTCTTCAGGTTGCAATAGGACTGTATTTAGTTATGATGACATGGAATTCACAAGATCACAGACTGTGAATATTGATCGTAACTTTGTGGTCTCCTTAAAAGGTAAAGAAAGAGTATTAGATACATCTGATCTGAAGGGCAATACAGTCAAATTTTCAATGGATGATGGGGATTTAGAGTTTACAAAATGCCACACTGTAGCTATAGAAAGCGAACATCACCACATTAGTTATGCTGACAAAATTAAATCGACAAGTCAACAAGCTGAAATGGAAGTGATTAAAGCACAAGCTCCTGAAGTAGGTGTTGTGAGAGTGACTAAATGTCCACATTCGCAAAGTGAGAGGAAAAACATTAATTCATGTTCGAAAAATAAATCAGAAATAGTTATTTTGGATGGCACAAACACAGACATTATCAAGCCAGACACTGTAACAAAGATGGTACACACTAATAATACTATTGTCTTTACACGTAATCCTGAGGATATGGATATAACTAAATCTCATACTGTAACTATAGATAACAAAATGATAACTCAAAATGAAGTTCATGATATAAAAGATAACGGAAAAAGTTTTTTAGGTACTTTATCCACACAGGATAAATTGTCTCTTGTGTCCAAAGAACCTTGCCTTCCTCTAACAGAACCAACAATTGTGTTTTCTGAAGCTCATAATGATATGAATGTTACTAAATCAATATTTGCATCTTATGACAGACCGTTTAAGGGAACTGAAGACCCTGATACTATTAAAGCTAACAGCATTAAGAAAAATATTGGAACTATAGTGCCTTTATCTAATAATACCACAATTTTCCTCTCTTGTAATAAAGGGAATATTCCTATCAGTGGCAATACACTTGTCTACAGTGAAAACATAGACACTCAAAACAGCTCTTTAGAAGTTTATTTAGCTCCTAAAAAGACTTGTATCGAGCATAGGGAACAAAGAGTGGATTCACAGTGCATGAGTAATGTCCAAAACAATTGTGTTAGTGATCTCTTGAATGAAGACCCGCTAGTTCCAATTAATGCAGTTGACGTAAAAGAAACCCAGGAAGCAAAAACAACAAGGCTAAAATCAAAGAGAGTATCATTTATTCTGCCTGAGTGTGAGGTGGACTCGTGCAAGACCAATGCTGATGACTTGGAAGGTTCTTCCACTTCAGTTCTACATTTGACAGACATGCAACGTGAGCAGCAAGGTTTTTTTGAAAAATCTTGTTCGGAAAGTAATGATTCTAAATATGATATAAAACAGCCCTCAGTAAGCATTAAAAATGAAAGTGATCAAATATGTGCAATACAGCTTGGCAATTTGTTAGACCCAAAGCTTCATGACTTGCCAAATAAAAAAACTCAACTAAATATGACTCAAGGGTTAGCTCCGTCCTCTGAGGTATCTAGTTCTGCAGAAAGTTCACATAAAGATGGATATAGACGCAAAAGCATTTCAGATATTCAGTTAAGGATAAAAAGCTTGACACACAAATCCTTTTCAGAATGTCATACAGCTCCGATCTCTTACTCTGTGAAACTGCCCACTTCAACCCAGACCGTCAATCTTATAGAAGCAGATGTTGAAGCAGCCTGTATGTTTGGAAATAATGTACTCACTGAAGAAAATAAAGATGTAGCCTCTTCAGATTCAAAAGGCTCTTCAGCTACAAATGTGGAATCAACTTACAAGGAACCTTGCATGCCTAATAGGTTGTCTGTTAAGGTATTTCAGCCTAAGCTGCCCAACAGGAGGAGTTATAATGTCTTTATAAGTGGAGATTCTTCAGTTCCTGAAACTGCTTTGAACCCTGATCGAACATCTTTGACCCTTCTGAAAACACTGACTGATGGGGAAAGTGCTCCTTGTATAGATGAGGAAATGCTGCCTGTTTGTCCAGATGACCATGAAGTCAATAATTTGTTTAACTATGAGGTACCTGAAGGTGCTTGGGAAGAGTTGTGTAAAAAAGAGGCCTTCCATCACAAACTGGGAGATAGTGAATCTGATGCCACAGAGACGAGGTGTAGCCAAAAGAGAGCACGTGACACAGAGGAAAATGGTGATCTTCACAGAGAAAAGAGAATCCGATGGAATAAACGGACTCTGGTAGCTGATAAAGCATTGGTAAGGTTTTGTACTTTCATATGACCTGGTGTTTAGAATTTGCATTATATATTGCAATAGTCAAATGTATCTATTTTTCTTTAAAATGTGTTGCAGTCATCCCAACACAACTTGTATGAAAGAACATGCATAATTGCACTAAAATCTGCCTTTTATAACTCTTAAAGGGAACCACAACACCTGCTTCAAATGTTCTAAACTAACTTGTTGTTATTGTACAAAATAAACTATAAATTATTTATGCTGTATTTTCGTATTTTCATTATGTTGTAGAAAAACAGCTTCATAATTTAAAGTTTAATCAGCAGCCTAGCACTTGCTATGTCTGCTGCCATATTGTAACGCACGTCTTCAACATTAGTAGGTCACATGACTCACACGGCACCTTCTATTTCTAACACTGAGGAAGCAGAGTGAGGACTGCAGTTTCAAAGACTAACGGCTTCAGACACTGCTATATTTATAAATAGCAAGAGCAGGGAAGGAAGCAGAGAGGGAGAGGGAGACTCAGGGCTGTAAGTAACGTAGATAAATGCAGAAGTATCTGGTTACAATTATATCTGCAGCAGGAGTTTGCTTTACAATTATATCTGCAGCAGGAGTTTGCTTTCTGTCTTCAGAGCCTTTCTTCCCCCTGTGCATTCCTCTCCCCCTCCCACTTCCTTCCTTGCTCTTGGTATTTATAATTATAGCAGTGACTGAAGCCGTTCTTAGAAGACACTGCAGTGATCCCTCTGCTTCCTCAGTGTTAGTAATTGAAAAAGGTGCCATTTTAGTCACATGACCCACTATAGTGGAAAGTACTTCACAATATGGCAGCAGACATAGCAGATTATAGGCTTCAGATCATCATTAAAATTATAAAGCTGTTTTCTGCAACAGAATGCAGTAAGATGAAGACTGCATGCAGAATTGTAGTTAGTTTATTTTGCTTAATCAAAGAAAGTTAGTTAAAAACTTTTCAAGCAGGTGTTGTGGTTCCCTTTAATATGCATTCAATGTTGCATCTCAGTGTAAATATGAATACTACAGGCCATTTAGCATTCCGGTGTGTAGTGGCGTTATTATTTTTCACAGATGTATGCAAAATGTAAATTTTTCTTTTTCACATAACTGAGTTTCCTATAATTCAATAGATACATTTTCAAACAATTTGAACATGTAAGTCGATTAAGTATTCTTTACAGAAACTTTTGCAAGTCGGGTGGGAATCATAAAGAAGTAGTCGTCAGTGCTGTGTAAATACTTTCTAATATTACATTTTCTGCAATTCCAAGCACAAATTAACAGCATCATTTACTTTATATTTAATAATAATTTGTACCATAAACACTGATTTATTTTTATATTCGCTAAATTTAGCTTAATATTGGTAAGTAAAATCAGCCTGGTGGTGCACCCATTAAAAAGTGATGTTGCCAGCACTACACAAGTGCTGTGGCTATCAACTTCTGCATAATGCTTGATGCTGTATGTGACCATGATTCTAAGGCTGACAGAAGCCATTTCTCTTGTTAAGTGTATCCAGTCCACGGATCATGCATTACTTGTGGGATATTCTCCTTCCCAACAGGAAGTTGCAAGAGGATCACCCACAGCAGAGCTTCTATATAGCTCCTCCCCTCACTGCCATATCCAGTCATTCTCTTGCAACTCTCAACAAAGATGGACGTACTAAGAGGAGAGTGGTGTATTATAGTTAGTTTTTTTAACTTCAATCAAAAGTTTGTTATTTTTAAATGGTACCGGAGTGTACTGTTTCATCTCAGGCAGCATTAGAAGAAGAATCTGCCTGTGATTTCTATGATCTTATCAGAAGTAACTAAGATCCATTGCTGTTCTCACATATTCTGAGGAGTGAGGTAACTTCAGAGAGGGAATGGCGTGCAGGTTTTCCTGCAATAAGGTATGTGCAGTTAATATTTTTCTAGGGATGGAATTTGCTAGAAAATGCTGCTGATACCGGATTAATGTAAGTAAAGCCTTAAATGCAGTGATAGCGACTGGTATCAGGCTTATTAATAGAGATACATACTCTTATAAAAGTGTAATATAAAACGTTTGCTGGCATGTTTAATCGTTTTTATATATGTTTGGTGACAAAACTTATTGGGGCCTAGTTTTTTTCCACATGGCTGGTTTGATTTTTGCCTAGAAACAGTTCCTGAGGCTTTCCACTGTTGCAATATGAGTGGGAAGGGCCTATTTTAGTGCTTTTCTGTGCAGCTAAAAATACTGACAGAGACATTCAGCTTCTTCCTGCATGATCCAGGACATCTCTGAAGGGCTCAAAAGGCTTCAAAGTCGTGTTTGAGGAGGGTAACAATCACAGTAGACTGTGGCAGTTGTTGTGACTGTGTTTAAAAAAAGTTTTTGTCATTTATTATTCTGTTTTTGTTATTAAGGGGTTAATCATCCATTTGCAAGTGGGTGCAATGCTCTGCTGACTTGTTACATACACTGTAAAAATTTTGTTAGTGTAACTGCCTTTTTTCACTGTTATTTCAAATTTTGTCAAAATTTGTTTCTCTTAAAGGCACAGTAACGTTTTTTATATTGCTTGTTAACTTGCTTTAAAGTGTTTTCCAAGCTTGTTAGTCTCATTGCTAGTCTGTACAAACATGTCTGATACAGAGGATACTTGTTCATTATGTTTAAAAGCCATGGTGGAGCCCCATAGGAGAATGTGAACTAAATGTATTGATTTCACCTTAAACAGTAAAGATCAGTCTTTATCTATAAAAGAATTGTCACCAGAGGGGTCTGTCGAGGGGGAAGTTATGCCGACTAACTCTCCCCACGTGTCGGACCCTTCGCCTCCCGCTCAAGGGACGCACGCTAATATGGCGCCAAGTACATCAGGGACGCCCATAGCGATTACTTTGCAGGACATGGCTGCAATCATGAATAATACCCTGTCAGAGGTATTATCCAGATTGCCTGAATTGAGAGGCAAGCGCGATAGCTCTGGGGTTAGACGAGATACAGAGCGCGTAGATGCTGTAAGAGCCATGTTTGATACTGCGTCACAATATGCAGAACCTGAGGACGGAGAGCTTCAGTCTGTGGGTGACGTCTCTGAATCGGGGAGACCTGATTCAGAGATTTCTAATTTTAAATTTAAGCTTGAGAACCTCCGTGTATTGCTTGGGGAGGTATTAGCTGCTCTGAATGACTGTGACACAATTGCAGTGCCAGAGAAATTGTGTAGGCTGGATAAATACTATGCAGTGCCGGTGAGTACTGATGTTTTTCCAATACCTAAAAGGCTTACAGTAATTATTAGTAAGGAGTGGGATAGTCCCGGTGTGCCCTTTTCCCCACCTCCTATATTTAGAAAAATGTTTCCAATAGATGCCACTACACGGGACTTACGGCAGACTGTCCCTAAGGTGGAGGGAGCAGTTTCTACTTTAGCAAAGCGTACCACTATCCCGGTTGAAGACAGTTGTGCTTTTTCAGATCCAATGGATAAAAAATTGGAGGGTTACCTTAAGAAAATGTTTATTCAACAAGGTTTTATTTTACAGCCCCTTGCATGCATTGCGCCTGTCACTGCTGCGGCGGCATTCTGGTTTGAGGCCCTGGAAGAGGCCATCCATACAGCTCCATTGACTGAAATTGTTGACAAGCTTAGAACTCTTAAGCTAGCTAATGCATTTGTTTCTGATGCCACTGTTCATTTGACTAAACTAACGGCTAAGAATTCCGGATTCGCCATCCAGGCGCGTAGGGCGCTATGGCTCAAATCCTGGTCAGCTGATGTGACTTCAAAGTCTAAATTTCTCAACATTCCTTTCAAGGGGCAGACCTTATTCGGGCCTGGTTTGAAAGAAATTATTGCTGACATTACTGGAGGTAAGGGTCATACCCTTCCTCAGGACAGGGCCAAATCAAAGGCCAAACAGTCTAATTTTCGTGCCTTTCGAAATTTCAAGGCAGGTGCAGATTCAACTTCCTCTGCTTCAAAACAAGAGGGAACTTTTGCTCAATCCAAGCAGGCCTGGAAACCTAACCAGTCCTGGAACAAGGGCAAGCAGGCCAGAAAGCCTGCTGCTGCCTCTAAGACAGCATAAAGGAGCGGCCCCCTATCCGACAACGGATCTAGTAGGGGGCAGACTCTCTCTCTTCGCCCAGGCGTGGGCAAGAGATGTTCAGGATCCCTGGGCGTTGGAGATCATATCTCAGGGATATCTTCTGGACTTCAAAGCTTCTCCTCCACAAGGGAGATTTCACCTTTCAAGATTATCTGCAAACCAGATAAAGAAAGAGGCATTCCTAAGCTGCGTACAAGATCTCCTTGTAATGGGATTGATCCATCCAGTTCCGCGGACGGAACAAGAACAGGGGTTTTATTCAAATCTGTGGTTCCCAAAAAAGAGGGAATCTTCAGACCAATTTTGGATTTAAAGATCCTAAACAAATTGAGTTCCGTCATTCAAGATGGAAACTATTCGAACCATTTTACCCATGATCCAAGAGGGTCAGTACATGACCACAGTGGACTTAAAGGATGCCTACCTTCACATTCCGATTCACAAGAATCATCATCAGTTCCTGAGGTTTGCCTTTCTAGACAGGCATTACCAATTTGTAGCTCTTCCATTCGGGTTGGCTACAGCCCCAAGAATTTTTACAAAGGTTCTGGGCTCACTTCTGGCGGTCCTAAGACCGCGAGGCATAGCGGTGGCTCCTTACCTGGACGATATCCTGATACAGGCGTCAATCTTTCAAATTGCCAAATCTTATACAGAGATAGTTCTGGCATTCCTGAGGTCGCATGGGTGGAAAGTGAACGAATTAAAGAGTTCTCTATCTCCTCTCACGAGGGTTTCCTTCCTAGGGACTAATAGATTCTGTAGAAATGAAAATTTACCTGACGGAGTCCAGGTTATCAAAACTTCTAAATGCTTGCCGTGTTCTTCACTCCATTCCGCTCCCCACGGTGGCTCAGTGCATGGAAGTAATCGGCTTAATGGTAGCGGCGATGGACATAGTGCCATTCGCACACCTGCATCTCAGACCGCTGCAATTATGCATGCTCAGTCAGTGAAATGGGGATTACACAGATTTGTCCCCTCTACTAAATCTGGATCAGGAAACCAGAGATTCTCTTCTCTGGTGGTTATCTCGGGCCCATCTGTCCAAGGGTATGACCTTTCGCAGACCAGATTGGACAATTGTAACAACAGATGCCAGCCTTCTAGGTTGGGGTGCAGTCTGGAACTCCCTGAAGGCTCAGGGTTCATGGACTCAGGAGGAGAAACTCCTCCCAATAAATATTCTGGAGTTAAGAGCAATATTCAATGCTCTTCTGGCTTGGCCTCAGCTAGCAACACTGAGGTTCATCAGATTTCAGTCGGACAACATCACGACTGTGGCTTACATTAACCATCAAGGGGGAACCAGGAGTTCCCTAGCGATGTCAGAAGTCTCCAAGATAATTCGCTGGGCAGAGACTCACTCTTGCCACCTGTCAGCGATCCATATCCCAGGTGTAGAGAACTGGGAGGCGGATTTTCTAAGTCGTCAGACTTTTCATCCGGGGGAATGGGAACTCCATCCGGAGGTGTTTGCTCAATTGGTTCTCCGTTGGGGCAAACCAGAATTGGATCTCATGGCGTCTCGCCAGAACGCCAAGCTTCCTTGTTACGGATCCAGGTCCAGGGACCCAGAAGCGGCACTGATAGATGCTCTAGCAGCGCCTTGGTTCTTCAACCTGGCTTATGTGTTTCCACCGTTTCCTCTGCTCCCTCGTCTGATTGCCAAAATCAAACAGGAAAGAGCATCGGTGATATTGATAGCGCCTGCGTGGCCACACAGGACCTGGTATGCAGACCTAGTGGACATGTCATCCTTTCCACCATGGACTCTGCCTCTGAGACAAGACCTTCTAATACAAGGTCCTTTCAATCATCCGAATCTACTTTCTCTGAGACTGACTGCATGGAGATTGAACGCTTGATCCTATCAAAGCGTGGCTTCTCCGAGTAAGTAATTGATACCTTAATACAGACACGAAAGCCTGTCACCAGGAAAATTTACCACAAGATATGGCGTAAATATCTTCATTGGTGTGAATCCAAGAATTACTCATGGAGTAGGGTTAGGATTCCTAGGATATTGTCCTTCCTCCAAGAGGGTTTGGACAAAGGATTATCAGCTAGTTCTTTAAAGGGACAGATTTCTGCTCTGTCTATTCTTTTACACAAGCGTCTGGCAGAAGTTGCAGACGTTCAGGCATTTTGTCAGGCTTTAGTTAGAATTAAGCCTGTGTTTAAACCTGTTGCTCCTCCATGGAGCTTAAACTTGGTTCTTAAAGTTCTTCAAGGGGTTCCGTTTGAACCCCTTCATTCTATTGATATCAAACTTCTTTCATGGAAAGTTCTTTTTCTGATGGCTATTTCCTCGGCTCGAAGAGTCTCAGAGTTATCTGCCTTACATTGTGATTCTCCTTATCTGATCTTTCATTCAGATAAAGTTGTTCTGCGTACAAAACCTGGGTTTTACCTAAGGTGGTTTCTAACAAGAATATCAATCAAGAGATTGTTGTTCCATCATTATTTCCTAATCCTTCTTCAAAGAAGGAACGTCTTTTGCATAATCTAGACGTAGTCCGTGCCTTGAAGTTTTACTTACAGGCTACTAAAGATTTTCGCCAAACATCTAACCTGTTTGTTGTTTACTCTGGACAGAGGAGAGGTCCGAAGGCCTCGGCAACCTCTCTTTCTTTTTGGCTTCGGAGTATAATCCGTTTAGCCTATGAGACTTCTGGACAGCAGCCTCCTGAAAGGATTACAGCTCATTCTACTAGAGCTGTGGCTTCCACCTGGACCTTTAAAAATGAGGCCTCTGTTGAACAGATTTGCAAGGCTGCAACTTGGTCTTCCCTTCATACTTTTTCCAAATTTTACAAATTTGATACTTTTGCTTCTTCGGAGGCTGTTTTTGGGAGAAAGGTTCTACAGGCAGTGGTTCCTTCCGTTTAAGTTCCTGCCTTGTCCCTCCCATCATCCGTGTACTTTAGCTTTGGTATTGGTATCCCACAAGTAATGGATGATCCGTGGACTGGATACACTTAACAAGAGAAAACATAATTTATGCTTACCTGATAAATTTATTTCTCTTGTAGTGTATCCAGTCCACGGCCCGCCCTGTCCTTTTAAGGCAGGTCTAAATTTTAATTAAACTACAGTCACCACTGCACCCTATGGTTTCTCCTTTCTCGGCTTGTTTCGGTCAAATGACTGGATATGGCAGTGAGGGGAGGAGCTATATAGCAGCTCTGCTGTGGGTGATCCTCTTGCAACTTCCTGTTGGGAAGGAGAATATCCCACAAGTAATGGATGATCCGTGGACTGGATACACTACAAGAGAAATAAATTTATCAGGTAAGCATAAATTGTTTTTTTTTTGCATAAGTTTGCACACCCCACCCAACTAACAATTTATAGAAATATCTTTTACATTTATTACAGCAGCAAATCTTTGTGAATGAATAAGTCTCTATTGACATTGCACATGTCGAGTTTGGAATTTTGTCCCACTCTTCTTTGTATTAAAAGTTGCTTCAAAGTCCAAAAGGATCTCCCGTGTACAGCTCTCATTCAATGGGTTTTCAATTTTATTGAAGTATGGGATTTGGCTAGGCCATTCCAAGACTTTAAAAAAAAAAAAAAAAAATCTGAAGTCATGCCTTGGCCAACTTGGATGAGTGCTTTGGGTCATTATAATTTTGCAATTTGTAATTCCTCTTCAGCTTTCTGACAGAATCCAGTTGGTTTCGTGCCAAAATATATTGATATTTGCAGCTATTCATCATCCCAATCTTGACAAGAGCACTTGACCCAGCTGATAAGAAGCAGCCCCAAAGCATGATGCTATCATAACCATGCTTCAAAGTTAGTATGGGTGACTGAATCTTTGGCATATAAAATGTACTCCTTTTACAGCAGTGTTTACTGATGCGTTTCTGTTTTCTGTCCAGGGGGAACTTAGTTTCACCTGCAAACTCAGTTTCCACGCGTTCCTGCTGGACTTGACCCCATGGTTAATATTTGTTAACATTTTATATTCCTGCCATGGCTAAGGGAATAATAATTTACTGGCCTCCTTATCTCTCAGAATTTATTAAGATATGTTGTCATCAAATCAATTTATATGAGATAAATCTCAAATTATTTCCCGTTGTTGTGTAAAAAGGCCCTAGAATTTAAAATTGAGCTTTACTTTTTTGGGGACTGTGTTCATTTACCCCAAGCTTACTTCCCTGATTAGAATGTGTAATAAGTTTCCTCAATAAAGTGGTATTCCTTATAATCTAAAGTCTCATGTGAGATTTCTGTTAACAAAGCTACACATCAGCATATGATCCCTGTACGTTGTTACACAAAGTACCTATTTCTTGAAATAAAATGGATAATAGGAGACCATTTTAATGTTTAAAACCAAGCCCAATATCAATGTTGGTAACATTTGAACTTAGATTATTGAGAACCGAGTATTTTTAAATATTGCATTTTTTTCTACAGGTTTCAGGAGCCTTACCTCCGGAAGCATACCCTGTGAATGAAGATTCCTCTCTACATACAATGAAGGTCATAGAACAGACAAGCTGCAGTAATAGCAGCTCTTTAGACTCCAGGGATTACCGTTTGACTATAGAATTAAGCAGTGAGTTTCTATATTTAGCATTGTTGCTTACAAGATAAAAAAAAAATCTTGTTCAAAGGCTGTATAATAATCAAATTGCTTTTTCCTTTAGGTCAGCAGTCCATTCAAACGGATTCTCAGCTGCCAAGTGAAAGTGGAAATGATCAAAGTCTTTGGGGGGTGAGTTATTTCTACTACTTTGTGGAGGGGCTAAACTGTATTTTCCTACCAAGCTCACCGATTTTTAAGTCTATCATTTTCTCACTTGCATAGAATTATGTACATACTATAATTTTAGATGCACTCTGATCATTAGAGATTGTACAAATGCCTACCATACATTTCAGAATCCAAGAATACACCTTCCCTATAGTAGTTACCCCTCTTTTTCCTGGTTTGGATTAGTTTCATTTTTGGGCTAAGTGGGGGGAAAAAACCCCCTGAATTTATACTTACTGATAAATGTATTTCCTTTGTGCTGATGAGAGTCCATAGCTTTATAGCATGTGTGATATATTCCAGCCTATGAGGAGAAGGTCAATAATCCTCACAGGGCTTTAGCCCCTCCCACCTTCTCTTCCTCTCCATTTTACTTATAGCCGAGCAGAGGAGAGAGGCAGAAAAAAAAGGTTAGAAAGACAGAAAGCAGGGTTAAAAGGTGCAAATGAGAACGGTCACCCATATACAAAAATAGGGTGGGGGCTATGGAATCTAATCAGCACAAAGGAAATACATTTATCAGTAAGTATAAATTATTTTCTCTTGTTAAGTGTGTTCAGTCCACGGGTCATCCATTACTTATGGGATATATTCTCCTTCCCAACAGGAAGTTGCAAGAGGATCACCCAAGCAGAGCTGCCATATAGCTCCTCCCCTCACATGTCATATCCAGTCATTCTCTTGCAACCCTCAACAAAGAAGGAGGTCGCGAGAGGAGCTGGAGTTTTTACTTAATTATTCTTCAATCAAAAGTTTGTTATTTTAAATGGCACCGGAGTGTGCTGTTTTTCTATCTCAGGCAGTATTTGGAAGAAGAAACTGCCTGCATTTTCTATGATCTTAGCAGGCGTAACTAAGATCCACTGGCTGTTCTCGACATTCTGAGGAGTGGGGTAACTTCAGAAAATGGGAATAGCATGCGGGGTCTCCCGCAAATGAGGTATGTGCAGTACAATATTTTCTGGGAATGGAATTGACTATGAAAACACTGCTGTTACCCATATGATGTAAGTACAGCCTTAAATGCAGTAGTAGTGACTGGTATCAGGCTGATAAATGTATGCACAGTAGAGTTATTTTCTAGGGACTAGAATTTGACTGAAAAAATACTGTTAATACTGATATAATGTGTGAGCCTTAACTGCAGTAGAAGCGACTGGTAGCAGGCTTAGTAATAACTTTACACAGCATCTGAAATGTTGTTTTTTTTTTAAAACGTTTACTGGCATGTTAATCGTTTTGTGAGGTACTTTGGTGATAAATCTTTTTGGGCATGATTTTTTTCCACACGGCTAAGGTATATTTCTGCATAGAAACCGTTATATCAGGTCTCCCACTGTTGTAATAGGAGTGGGAGGGACCTTTTTTAGCGCCTTGTTGCGCAGTTAAAATTCTAGCACAGTCTTCCTGCTTCTTCCTCTTTGATCCAGGACGTCTCTAGAGAGCTCAGGGATCTTCAAAATTCGTTTTTGAGGGAGGTAATCAGTCACAGCAGACCTGTGACAGTGTGTTTGACTGTGATAAAAGCGTTAAATCTTAATTTGATATCCGTTTTGGGTACTGAGGGGTTAATCATCCTTTTGCTAATTGGTACAATCCTCTGCTAATTAATACAAAAATTGTTGACTATAACTGAACTAGTTCTTTGTTATTCAATTGTGTTTTTAAAAAAAGCGCTGCACCGTTTTTTATATTGCTTGTAAACTTATTGAAGTAATTTCCAAGCTTGCTAGCTTCATTGCTAGTCTGTTTAAACATGTCTGATACAGAGGAATCTGCTTGTTCATTATGTTTAAAAGCCGATGTCGAGCCCAATAGAAATGTGTACCAATTGTATTGATATTACTTTGAATAAAAGTCAATCTGTACCGATAAAGAAATTATCACCAGACAACGAGGGGGAAGTTATGCCGTCTAACTCTCCTCACGTGTCAAGTACATCAAGGCCCTTACAAATCACTTTACATGATATGGCTAATGTTATGAAAGAAGTATTATACAATATGCCCGAGTTAAGAGGCAAGCACGACAGCTCTGGGTTAAGGACAGAGCGCGCCAATGACACGAGAGCCATGTCTGATACTGCGTCACAATTTGCAGAACATGAGGACGGAGAGCTTCATTCTGTGGGTGACGGTTCTGATTCGGGGAGACCGGATTTAGAAATTTAAAATTTTAAATTTAAGCTTGAGAACCTCCGCGTGTTACTAGGGGAGGTGTTAGCGGCTCTGAATGATTGTGACACGGTGGCAATCCCAGAGAAATTATGTAGGCTGGATAAATACTATGCGGTACCGGTGTGTACTGACGTTTTTCCTATACCAAAGAGGCTTACAGAGATTATTAGTAAGGAGTGGGATAGACCCAGTGTGCCTTTTTCCCCTCCTCCGATATTTAGAAAAATGTTCCCTATAGACGCCACCACACGAGACTTATGGCAGACGGTCCCTAAGGTGGAGGGAGCAGTTTCTACTTTAGCCAAGCGTACCACTATCCCGGTGGAGGATAGCTGTGCTTTCTCAGATCCAATGGATAAAAAATTAGAGGGTTACCTTAAGAAAATGTTTGTTCAACAAGGTTTTATATTACAGCCTCTTGCATGCATTGCGCCTGTCACTGCTGCAGCGGCATTCTGGTTTGAGTCTCTGGAAGAGGCGATTCGCACAGCACCATTGGATGAATCTTTGAGCAAGATTAGAACCCTTAAGCTGGCTAATGCATTTGTTTCGGATGCCGTAGTGCATTTAACCAAACTTACGGCTAAGAATTCCGGATTCGCCATACAGGCGCGCAGAGCGCTACGGCTTACATCCTGGTCAGCTGTTGTAACTTCTAAGTCTAAACTACTAAACATTCCTTTCAAAGGGCAGACCTTATTCGGGCCCGGCTTGAAGGAAATTATTGCTGACATTACTGGAGGTAAGGGCCACACCCTTCTTCAGGACAGGGCCAAATCAAAGGCCAAACAGTCTAATTTTCGTGCCTTTCGTAATTTCAAGGCAGGAGCAGCATCAACTTCCTCTGCTCCAAAACAGGAAGGAGCTACTGCTCGTTACAGACAGGGTTGGAAAGGCAACCAGTCATGGAACAAGGGCAAGCAGGCCAGAAAGCCTACTTCCGCCCCTAAGACAGCATGAAGACAGGACCCCCTTTCCGGAGACGGATCTAGTGGGGGGCAGACTTTCTCTCTTCGCCCAGGCTTGGGCAAGAGATGTACAGGATCCCTGGACGTTGGAGATTATATCTCAGGGATACCTTCTGGATTTCAAAACTTCTCCACAAGGGAGGTTTCATCTGTCAAGGTTATCAACAAACCTAGTAAAGAGAGTCATTTCTACAATGTGTACAAGACCTCTTAGTGATGGGAGTGATCCACCCAGTTCCGCGAACGGAACAGGGGCAAGGGTTTTATTCAAATCTGTTTGTGGTTCCCAAGAAAGAGGGAACCTTCAGACCAATCTCAGACTTAAAAATCTTAAACAAGTTCCTAAGGGTTCCATCGTTCAAGATGGAAACCATTCGGACCATCCTACCCATGATCCAAGAGGGTCAATATATGTCCACAGTGGACTTAAAGGATGCCTACCTTCACATACCGATTCACAAAGATCATTATCGGTACCTAAGGTTTGCCTTTCTAGACAGGCATTACCAGTTTCTAGCTCTTCCCTTCGGGTTAACTACGGCCCCGAGAATTTTTACAAAGGTTCTGGGCTCACTTCTGGCGGTACTAAGACCGCGAGGCATAGCGGTGGCTCCGTACCTAGACGACATTCTGATACAAGCGTCAAGTTTTCAAAATGCAAAGTCTCATACAGAGATAGTTCTAGCATTTCTGAGGTCGCATGGGTGGAAAGTGAACGTGGAAAAGAGTTCTCTGTTACCACTCACAAGGGTCCCTTTTCTAGGGACTCTTATAGATTCTGTAGAGATGAAGATTTACCTGACGGAGTCCAGGTTATCAAAGATTCTCAATGCTTGCCGTGTACTTCACTCCATTCCAAGCCCATCAGTAGCTCAGTGCATGGAAGTAATCGGCTTAATGGTCGCGGCAATGGACATAGTGCCATTTGCGCGCCTACATCTCAGACCGCTGCAACTATGCATGCTAAGTCAGTGGAACGGGGATTATTCAGATCTGTCCCCTTTGCTAAACCTGGACCAGGAGACCAGAGATTCTCTTCTCTGGTGGTTGTCACGGGTTCATCTGTCCAAAGGAATGACTTTTCGCAGACCAGATTGGACGATTGTAACAACAGATGCCAGCCTACTAGGCTGGGGAGCAGTCTGGAACTCCCTGAAGGCTCAGGGATTGTGGACTCAGGAGGAGAGACTCCTCCCGATAAACATTCTAGAATTAAGAGCAATATTCAATGCTCTTCTAGCTTGGCCTCAGTTAGCAACACTGAGGTTCATCAGATTTCAGTCGGACAACATCACGACTGTGGCTTACATCAATCATCAAGGGGGAACCAGGAGTTCCCTAGCGATGTTGGAAGTCTCGAAGATAATTCGCTGGGCAGAGTCTCACTCTTGCCACCTGTCAGCGATCTACATCCCAGGCGTGGAGAACTGGGAGGCGGATTTTCTAAGTCGCCAGACCTTTCATCCGGGGGAGTGGGAACTCCACCCGGAGGTATTTGCTCAACTGATTCGTCGTTGGGGCAAACCGGATCTGGATCTCATGGCATCTCGCCAGAACGCCAAGATTCCTTGTTACGAATCCAGGTCCAGGGACCCGGGTGCGGTGCTGGTAGATGCACTAGCAGCCCCTTGGGTTTTCAACATAGCTTATGTGTTTCCACCTTTTCCGCTGCTACCTCGACTGATTGCCAGGATCAAACAGGAGAGAGCATCGGTGATTCTGATAGCGCCTGCGTGGCCACACAGGACCTGGTATGCAGACCTAGTGGACATGTCGTCCTGTCCACCATGGTCTCTACCCCTGAGGCAGGACCTTCTAATTCAGGGTCCTTTCAACCATCCAAACCTAATTTCTCTGAGGCTGACTGCTTGGAAATTGAACGCTTGATTCTATCAAAGCGTGGGTTTTCGGATTCGGTTATTGATACATTAATACAGGCTCGGAAACCTGTTACCAGAAAAATTTACCACAAGATATGGCGTAAATATTTATGTTGGTGTAAATCCAAGAGTTACTCATGGAGTAAGGTTAGGATTCCTAGGATATTGTCTTTTCTACAAGAGGGTTTAGAAAAGGGCTTATCCGCTAGTTCACTAAAGGGACAGATTTCTGCTCCGTCTATTCTTTTACACAAGCGTCTGGCAGAGAATCCAGACGTCCAGGCTTTTTGTCAGGCTTTGGCTAGGATTAAGCCTGTGTTTAAAACTGTTGCTCCTCCGTGGAGCTTAAACTTGGTTCTTAAAGTTCTTCAGGGTGTTCCGTTTGAACCCCTTCATTCCATTGATATTAAGCTTTTATCTTGGAAAGTTCTGTTTTTGATGGCTATTTCCTCGGCTCGAAGAGTCTCGGAGTTATCTGCCTTACATTGTGATTCTCCTTATCTGATCTTTCATTCAGACAAGGTAGTCCTGCGTACTAAACCTGGGTTTTTACCTAAGGTTGTTTCTGACAGGAATATCAATCAAGAGATTGTTGTTCCATCGTTATGTCCTAATCCTTCTTCAAAGAAGGAACGTCTTTTGCATAATCTAGACGTGGTCCGTGCCTTGAAGTTCTACTTACAGGCAACTAAAGATTTTCGACAAACTTCTTCTCTGTTTGTCGTTTACTCTGGACAGAGGAGAGGTCAAAAGGCTTCGGCTACCTCTCTCTCTTTTTGGCTTCGTAGCATAATACGCTTAGCCTATGAGACTGCTGGACAGCAGCCTCCTGAAAAAATTACAGCTCATTCCACTAGAACTGTGGCTTCCACCTGGGCCTTTAAGAATGAGGCCTCTGTTGAACAGATTTGCAAGGCTGCGACTTGGTCTTCACTTCATACTTTTTCCAAATTTTACAAATTTGACACTTTTGCTTCTTCGGAGGCTGTTTTTGGGAGAAAGGTTCTACAGGCAGTGGTTCCTTCCGTTTAATGTTCCTGCCTTGTCCCTCCCATCATCCGTGTACTTTAGCTTTGGTATTGGTATCCCATAAGTAATGGATGACCCGTGGACTGAACACACTTAACAAGAGAAAACATAATTTATGCTTACCTGATAAATTTATTTCTCTTGTAGTGTGTTCAGTCCACGGCCCGCCCTGTCTTTTTGAGGCAGGTTCTAAATTTTAAATTATAACTCCAGTCACCACTGCACCCTATAGTTTCTCCTTTCTCGTCTTGTTTCGGTCGAATGACTGGATATGACATGTGAGGGGAGGAGCTATGTGGCAGCTCTGCTTGGGTGATCCTCTTGCAACTTCCTGTTGGGAAGGAGAATATATCCCATAAGTAATGGATGACCCGTGGACTGAACACACTACAAGAGAAATAAATTTATCAGGTAAGCATAAATTATGTTTTTTCCTTCTTAGCTGATGAAAGTCCATAGCTTCATAACATGTGGGATACAATACCCAAGCTGAGAGTCCATGTTAACGGGTGGGACAAAAAAACAGGCAGTTCCTATTTGCCAGACATAAATGTCAAATGATAAAATTTGGAAAAAGTGTGAAGGGGAGGCCTAGTTGCAGCCTTGAAAATCTGTTCCAAGGAGGTATCATCCTTGAAAGCTCAGGAAGTAGATACTTATCTTGTGGAGTGAGCAGTTACTCTCTTCGGTGGTGGATTTACTGCAACAGAGTAAACCTTTAAAATCTGTTTGAGCCAGGATGCCAGGGCCACCGCCTTAGCTTTCTGACCCTTCCTAGGACCAGAGTAGTGGACGAAAAAACTGTACTGTCAGCTTGAGCTGTGGGGTACTGTCCCTAAGGTGGATGGTGCTATTTCCACGCTCGCGAAGTGGACAACTATTCCCCTCGAGGATAGTTCGTCGTTTAAAGAGCCCATGGATAAAAATTTGGAAAACATGTTAAGGAACGCCGGAGATAAAGGGATAATTCGAAGGCGCTTCTTCTTTTGCTCCAATCTCACGGTTGGATGATCAACTCAGGAAGGGTTCCCTGGTTCCCAGCAACAGGGTGGAGTTCCTGGGCACGATAATAGACTCTATGTGACTCATGGTCTCCAGCATAGACGTCATTCCATTCGCCAGGTTCTATCTCAGTCCTCTTCAATTGTGCATGTTGAGACAGTTTAACAGCGATCATTTAGATCTATCAAAGCCGATATCCATGGATGTTTGGACTCTCTTGGTGGATCCGTCTGGAGCAACTGTCCATGGGGACATCCTTCTTGAGACTTTCCTGGGAGATTGTGAAAACGGACGCAAGTCTGACAGGATGGTGAGCTATTTGGGGTGCCAGGATGGCAAAAGGAAAATGGTCCCGGGAGGAGTCTCTCCTCCCGATAAATATTCTGGAACTCTGAGCATTCTACAATGCTCTGAAGGCATGGTCTCCCCTGGGGGCGTTCAGCTTCATCAGATTCCAGACCGGCAACATAACCTCGGTGGCTTACATCAACCATCAGGGGGTACGAGCAGCCCCCTAGCCATGAGGGAGGTGTCTCGGATATTGGAGTGGGCGGAGTCTCACAGCTGCTCGCTCTCAGCGATTCACATTCCAGGTGTGGACAACTGGGATGCAGACTTTCTCAGCAGGCAATCCTTCCATCCGGGGGAATGGTCTTTTCACCCCGAAGTGTTTGTGGAGATTTGTCTCAGGTGTCCAGACTCAATTGCAAGCTACCCTGTTACGGGTCGAGGTCCAGGGATCCCAGGGCAAAGCTGATAGATGCCTTAGCCGTGCCTTGGGGTAGCTTACATTTTTTCACTGTTACCACTTATACCTTGTGTAGTGACATGCATCAAGCAGGAGCGGGCTTCGGCCAATCTGATTGCTCCATCGTAACTGCGGAGGACGTGGTTTGCGGATTTGGTGGGGATGTCATCCTCCCTGCCGTGGAGGTTACCCTGTCGCAGGGATCTGCTGGAACAGGGCCCTTTTCAACATCAAAATCTCGATTCTCTGAGGCTGACTGTGTGGAGACGCCTGGTCTTGGCCAAGAGCGGCTTTTCTGAAAGTTTGCTTGATACTCTAATTCAGGCAAGGGAGCCAGTTACTCATCGCATCTACCAAAGGTGTGGAGGACTTACTTGTCCTGGGTTGAGAAGCATGGATATCCTTGGCATAAGGGGAAGGTGTCCAGGATTCTGTCCTTTCTCCAAGACGGTTTGGAGAAGTGTCTTGCCGCCAGTACCTTAAAGGGACAGATTTCGGCGTTATCAGCCTTGTTGCATAGGAGGCTCGCTGAGCTCCCTGAAAATCTTTTGTTCAGGCCCTGTCTAGAATCAGGCCTGTCTTTAGACAGTCGTGTCCCCCATGGAGTTTAAACTTTATCCTTAAGGTATTGCAAAATTTTCAGTTTGAGCCTATGCATTCCATTGACATTAAGATTCTGTCCTGGAAGTTTCTCTTGCTGTTGGCCATTGCATTGGCATGCAGAGTATCTGAACTAGCTGCATTGCAATGTGAGCCTCCTTATCTGGTTTTTCATGTGGATAAGGCTGTGCTTCTCACTGGTTTGGGGTTTCTTCCTAAGGTGGTGTCTAACCGTAACATCAATCAGGAAATAGTGGTTCCTTCTTTGTGTCCTAACCCTTCTTCTTCTAAGGAGAGGTTGCTTCATAATCTGGATGTGGTTCATACCGTGAAGTTTTATCTTCAGGCTACGAACGATTTTAGACAGTCTACATCTCTTTTTGTGGTGTATTCAGCTAAGCGCTAGGGGCAGAGAGCCTCTTCTACTTCTTTGTCCTTTTGGTTGAGGAACTTGATTCGCTTGGCCTATGAGACAGCGGGACATAAGCCTCCTCAGACTATCACGGCTCATTCAACTAGAGCTGTGGCTTCGTCTTGGGCATTCAAGAATGAGGCCTCAATGGGGCAAATTTGTAAGGCGGCTATCTGGTCCTCCTTACACACTTTTACAAAGTTTTACAAATTTGACGTTTTTGCTTCTGTGGAAGCTGTTTTTGGGAGAAAGGTTTTGCAGGCTGTGGTGCCCTCAGATTAGGGTCCGCCTTTTCTCTCCCGGTTTCATTCAGTGTCCTCTAGAGCTTAGGTATATGTTTCCCAACAGTATTGAATGAAGCCGTGGACTCTCCTCCCCCTTTAGAGGGAAAACATAAATTATGCTTACCTGATAATTTCATTTCCATCAAGGGGAGGGGAGTCCACGGCTCCCGCCCGTATCTCCGATGGGCGGACCTAAATTTTATTCATCTTTTGGCACCATTTATACCCTGATATTTCTTTTGCTGTTATTTGTTCCCTCGGCATAATGACTGGGGGATGAGAGAAGTGGGAGAGGTATTTAAGCCTTTGGCTGGGGTGTCTTTGCCAGGTTCATAATTCCCAACAGTAATGAATGAAGCTGTGGACTCTCCTCCCTTCAATGGAAATGAAATTATCAGGTAAGCATAATTTATGTTTTCCTGATTAATAATTTTTGAATAGACAACTTTTGGAAGAAAATCATATTTGATCCACAGGAAGAAACACGGCAACATTAAGGGTTTTCAAGAAAAAAATGCAAGGACGACACCAAGGAAACTAAGAGTTCTATATGTTATGATAAATTCTCTGCTTAACTAGCTTACTTGCATAAGGCAAAGTATAGATATCAGAGTCAGAGAAATCACTGATCTTGAGGACTAAGCGTTTAACCTTCACGCTGTCAAATTCAGCAAACTAAGATCTGGTTGAAACACAGGTCCTTGAGACAAAAGATTCTTCCTTAGGAATAGGGTCCATGTAGGAACAAAAGACATCTGAATTAGGTCCACATACCAAGTTCTG
Source organism: Bombina bombina (assembly GCF_027579735.1). Taxonomy (NCBI): domain Eukaryota; kingdom Metazoa; phylum Chordata; class Amphibia; order Anura; family Bombinatoridae; genus Bombina; species Bombina bombina. Next base: position 238,027,073 of record NC_069499.1, on the reverse strand, counting down.
CAGACCCGCACCAAAGCTATGAGAATTACTGAAGCTGAATCCTGTTTGATTCTTGCAATGGCTCTTGAAAGAAGAGCATATTGGGAAAACAGGATTGTTAAATTAAATATTCAGGGACAACCTAAGGCATCTATCATAGAGCTTTGGAGTCTCTATATCTGGCACAATATGCTTGAAGCACTGATTCAGCTTGTACACCTTTAGATCTTTATATGGTAAAAACCCAATTTAGAATAAACTGGTTGAATATGTCTTGAGGAAGATCTCATTCTCCTGAACAGATTAAAGAAAGTGGTCTGCGTCCCAATTGTTCACTCCTTGAATATGAAGTTGATAGAGAACAGCATTCCTTGTCTATTCATAACAGAAAAAGACATTTCTTGCATGGTGTGGAAGATGCAAGTCCCTTCTTGATAGTTGATTTAAGCAACCACTGTAAAGATGTATATTCTGAAATGGGGATGAAACTTGACTGAGAATGGACATGGCCTGAAGAGCTCTAAGAAACGCTCGGTGTTCCATAATGTTGAGTGGTAACTTTGCCTCCAGAGGGAACCAAACTCCTTGCATCCCTTAAAACCTCTAGATGTTCCCTTGGTCCAGGCAAGTTTTATTGAGAGCACTGGAAACAGAAAGAAAGCAAAAAAGGATGCTTAAATACTATAGAGCAAGGAAACCAAGTACCTTTGAGATAGCCATGAGGAAAATAGGAACCTGGTAAGACACTGTAGAAGCTGCCTGAGCATTAGTGCTTTTTCCTAACATTTGTTAGGAAGACTCATGAAATCTAGGTGAAATACTGAGCATAGCACTTGTCACACCTGCACCTGAGAATGAGTCTGTGATTCCTGGTTTACAGCCTCTGCTTTGTCCTTGAAGCACAGGAGGGCTGAGGAAAAACTTGAATCAGACACCTTCTGTATAATAAAAAGTGTTTAAATACACATAGAATAGATAACTGTAGAGGAAATTGGGTTCTTCGGGTCTAATCAAACTCTAGATTCCTTATTTGTGAACTAGGTATGTTAACACTAAGCTTGACATAGTCAGTATTGAGACTAGCAATGCGTGTTGATGCAAGTACCAAAATATTTCATAGATCCATGTTTGCATGTAGCTGAACACACAATTTAGTATCTGAAATAAATTAAATTAACATGGTCTGTCAAAAACAGACTCTATACTACTCACAATAATAAGATTAGTCAAAGTACATATTTATTTATTTTTTTTATTGAGGTTATAAGTAAATGTAACAGGCAGATAATATCACAGTTCACAAAAAACAAGGAGAATCACTACAAAGTATACATATTAAGTGTCAGAATAAAAAATACAAATAATCGCCCATTTATACAAAACAAGTTAACCTCAAGTTTTCAATTAAAGTATATCCCCTTAAAATATAATATAAAGTCAGACAAAATGATTTCCCTCAATGATAAATAAAGGTCTCTCTTGGACCCCGTGGTGGAGAATTTAAGTCAGGCTAGGGAATTTTAGGGGAAGGATAACATAACAAAATGGGCCACTTTTTGACCCCAACTGGAAACTGCTAGTTCGTGAAACATATTTTCTGGTACAATAAAAATATAAATGTATATATATTCAGCTTATTCAGGCAAATTTAGAATATCAACATAAGTGGGAGGATGTGTGAGTTAAGGAGATATATACCAATAATCCAATACATAAATGAACTGGCTGAAGACATTTTAACATATACACAAATAACAGCGGTATTATAGTGTGCTATATGAAAAGCAAATAACTAAGGAATACTGTGCTACTCAATGGGAAATGGCGGTAAATGGTTCTTAGGGGAGGGACTCGGGTATTGAACTAATAGGCTATTCGAAAACTAAATCATTCCATGTGGTCAATGAGCTAGCTATTAGGTAGGAAAAAGTATAGTTAATTATCCTACCATTAGTGGTAGTAAAAGAGAGGCTATCACTGTACTATCACAGTACGATCACAAGGGGGAACGACTCTACTAGGTAGCTCAGTATATTAATGTTAATCAAAAGTATGTAAAGAGCTAGGGTCACATTGCAAAAATAGCAAGCACAGGTCACCTGTTTACCTCTCATTAGCTGTAACATAACTTGCAATAAGTGAGCACAATTAAAAGGTAGAAATCAGCGTCTGCCCCTAGGTTAGCATGTTGACACACAAACAATCCTAAAAATTATGCCAAAAGGACACTGTTTAATGGGATAGTGGGATCTGGCTTTGTACACAGTAATATGATAATTTTAAAATGAATATCTAAAAAAAAACCTAACATTTAGCATTTATATAGATAACTTAAGGGAAGTAATAGCAAACACAATGATCTTAAAGTAAATTATGACCAACTGTATGCCTCACTCCGAGTTATGTATAAAGCGTAATACTGGTGTCAACTCTGTGTATGATAGGAGTCTGCCCCTAGGTTAATAGCACGTTGAAGCACATACAATATTATACACTGTTATTTCTAATAGACACTGTTTAGTGGGATAGCAGAATCTGGCACATAAATGTAATATTTAATCCAAATCTAGAGGTTTATGCAATTTAATATACATACATATATATAGAGCGGGAATCTGAGCAGTCACTGTATCAAAAACCGTCTGCAACTGAACCAAGTCCCAAGTTATATAAGAATGTAATTAGGTCTCCCGGGCCAAGTAGCAAAGAATAATCTGGGTATTGTGGCAATGTGTAGGATCACACTCCACAGTAATGTGCTTCCTAAGGGACAGTCATCCCACTCCAATTTTCAGATGGTGGGTGAAGGCAGGATTAATAGCCCAGTTCAGGGACCAATCTTTTAGGCCATTCAGGAAACGGTGTTGCGCACAAACAGCGCAATGGTCATGAACGGCATAACAGGCCCGATGGCCCGGGTACTGGAGGGGAGTGTGACATTGGGAACATTCTCCTATCTGCATCTGGCTCTCAGTGGATAGGTAGGATTATATACTTATAGGCTCCCCTCTACAGGCCAGTAAGAACCCTTCAATAAGTTGGAGAGCACCGGTCGTCACCGGATTACAGTATGACGTGTCCTTTCGTGTCGGGTGACCGTCCACTTCCACCCATGGTGGCTGCTGATTCTTTGCAGGCGATCTCCCGAGCCCGGGAGCTGCTAATGAGACTGAAACTTTAGGTGTCCCATGCCTCTGATTGCATTGGTGAGCTTCCTGGTGCTTAATGTGGAAATCCTCTTGTGGCGGTTCACTGCGCCAGGCATTCTCGACCACGCTGGAGATAGGCTGTAGATGGCTATGCTGCACTCGAGACACATCTCCTCCTCTGTACTTCACAGCTGATTCTTTGGCTATAGTGCTCTGAATGCCAAATTGACGTGTGTGTGCACAGAGACTATGCCATTCAGCAGACCACACTTGCAGCAGCTTTTCGCAGTGTTCATTGAGCAGGTTAGTCACGGCGCCCAGTAACGAGTTGGCTCTAGACTCCATTTGGTCTATTCGACTGTACTTGTATGCAGGTCCGGTAATATCACCCTTTCTTAGAGATTTTGGGGGGTAGCGTTAAATATCTGCCTAGTAACCCAGTTTCCTGGGGGAGGTTATAATGCGGCAGCCCTGGTCACGCAGATGATAGGCCTTGCAAGCAATGGCGGTCACTACATAACTCAGCTGAAGAGCATAGGCGGTCAGCGATCTTGATATGGATCTGATCTTCAATCCTATTCAGGCTATTATCCAGTATAAAATTTCTCTGTTTTTGAAGGATATCTGTAATTAGTAGCTATTAAAAGCGATCAAAGTCAGGAGCTCCTCTCAGATGCGTCCTGCCGCTTCAGCTATAGGCTCCGCCCCCCAGTCAAAGTACATATTAATGAGGTCAGTAATAACCGGACCACAAAGCATACATGAAAAAGTACATGTATTGGTAAAGTTTGTACATAAAAGTATCCTGTTCTATCAAAACAATATCTCTGTTGTGTGACAGGAAAATTATAGGGAACAAAAATTTGCTACATTTGTACTGGTAATACAAAACTATATATAACAATACAAAATGGGTCTACATAATGATTACATTTGTAGATTTGGCAAATATACGCATGCCCCATTGTAGTTTAAATATTGACTATGTTAAAGTAAAATATTCAGACACTAAATTGTGTGGGTATATATATGTGTGTATGTGGGTATATATATGTGTGTGTATATATATATATATATATATATATATATATATATATATATATATATATATATATATATATATATATATATATATATATATATATATATATATATATATATATATATATATATATAGATATATATATATATATATATAGATATATATATATATATATATATATATATATAGATATAGTGAGTTACTTCTGGGTCTCGCACCGAGTTGTGCCGCATCAGAGGCTGTCAGATTGTCAGGGGGAAACTTACATAGCATTGCAGAGGTGAGTTAATCTAGCGATTTAGGTGATCTAGTACCAGACATTTGTTGCTAAGCATTACCTCGTTCTGTATCCTATATTTGCAGCAGATTTGCGGTCCCTGTTAGCTACGGGTCTTGCTATGTATAGTGAATTAGCCTGTTCGTGTGGGGTTTGTCTCTGTGTCTTCCATGTCTGTACACTATGTCTGTCTCTATTTCCCTCTATATAGATACAAGTCACTAACACCTAAAGAGAAGGATATACTCAGACAGTTTATTTAATACTAGTCCTAAAGCCCGTTGACACGGGCCGTGTTGTGATTCTCGTTGTGATTCTCATTCTCTCTCCTTCTCTCTCTCTCCTTCTCTCTCTCTCCTTCTCTCTCTCTCTCCTTCTCTCTCTCTCTCTCCTTCTCTCTCTCTCTCCTTCTCTCTCTCTCTCCTTCTCTCTCTCTCTCTCCTTCTCTCTCTCTCTCTCTCTCTCTCTCTCCTTCTCTCTCTCTCTCTCCTTCTCTCTCTCTCTCTCTCTCTCTCTCTCTCTCTCTCTCTCTCTCCTTCTCTCTCTCTCTCTCTCCTTCTCTCTCTCTCTCTCCTCTCTCTCTCTCCTTCTCTCTCTCTCTCCTTCTCTCCTTCTCTCCTTCTCTCTCCTTCTCTCCTTCTCTCTCTCTCTCCTTCTCTCTCTCTCTCCTTCTCTCTCTCTCTCCTTCTCTCTCTCTCTCCTTCTCTCTCTCTCTCTCTCTCTCTCTCCTTCTCTCTCTCTCTCCTTCTCTCTCTCTCTCTCTCCTTCTCTCTCTCTCTCCTTCTCTCTCTCTCTCCTTCTCTCTCTCTCTCTCTCTCTCCTTCTCTCTCTCTCTCCTTCTCTCTCTCTCTCCTTCTCTCTCTCTCTCCTTCTCTCTCTCTCTCCTTCTCTCTCTCTCTCCTTCTCTCTCTCTCTCCTTCTCTCTCTCTCTCCTTCTCTCTCTCTCTCTCTCTCTCTCTCTCTCTCTCTCTCTCTCTCTCTCTCTCTCTCTCTCTCTCTCTCTCCTTCTCTCTCTCTCTCTCCTTCTCTCTCTCTCTCCTTCTCTCTCTCTCTCTCTCCTTCTCTCTCTCTCTCTCTCCTTCTCTCTCATTCTCTCTCCTTCTCTCTCTCTCTCCTTCTCTCTCTCTCTCCTTCTCTCTCTCTCTCCTTCTCTCTCTCTCTCCTTCTCTCTCTCTCTCCTTCTCTCTCTCTCTCCTTCTCTCTCTCTCTCCTTCTCTCTCTCTCTCCTTCTCTCTCTCTCTCCTTCTCTCTCTCTCTTTCTCTCTTTCTCTCTTTCTCTCTTTCTCTCTTTCTCTCTTTCTCTCTTTCTCTCTCTCTCTCTCTCCTGAGCTGCCGGGTCCTCGCGTGCCTCTGTGTTTCAGCTGAGCTGCCGGGTCCTCGCGCGCCTCTGTGTTTCAGCTGAGCTGCCGGGTCCTCGCGCGCCTCTGTGTTTCAGCTGAGCTGCCGGGTCCTCGCGGCAAGAGTTTGTCTGAACTGCGCATGACGGCTTCAGACAAACTCTTGTCTTTTATTATATAGGATGCCACTGATTGATGCACTGTTGTTGATATTGTGAAGAAGTGGTCACCATGACAACCGTTTTTGACGTTTTTATAATGCTAATTAGGGGGTGGGGTTATTAATTGTTTGCCTATAAATGTATTTCACTCTGTATCACTTGTCTGAGGAAGGGGATATATTATCCCCGAAACGTTACTTTGTCACAGTAAAGATTATTGAAAAGTACCAGCGAGTGCAAGTTTTTTTCATTGCTATATATATATTGAAAAGACCTGAGAGTGCATTTGACTGGATTATTTACATTGCTTATTTCTGAACCCAGGCGGTTGACACTTGGAGGGCTGAGCTGGAAATTGTTTGTGTATGTATATATATATATATTAGGCCTGTCAAAAATAATCGTTTTGACGATGCATCGCGATGCGGCATGAAACGATTCTGCATCGATGCGCTGAGACGCGATAATCGATTAACGTTACCCACGTGACCAGCCTCCAGGAAACGTAAAAGAAAGTGCGCGAAAGTGCGCGGTACATCGTTTTGACGTCACTGACGTCACGTCACCCAATAAAGCAACATGGGCGCTCATGGGCGGTCTCTTGAAGTGCCGAAGTTACGCAGTAGGAGCAAAGCAGCAAAGCAGGAGTTTGTTGCCTGAGATTGATGATGGTACACGGCGGTATACTACAGCTACACGGCGGGCTCATTTTTATTTTGTGGGAGACAGAGGAGGAGACCTATGGTGAGAATTAGACTAACTAACTGTTTGTTTAGTTAATAGTTACCAAAACGTTGTACATTTTGCCAATGCCATGCCATAATTGCCATTGCCATGCCTGCCTATTGCCTCAACTGCCTACTACTTGCCAATAGGTAAGAGCAAATCAATAAGGGGTACACAATCACATTTATTACACAATAAGGGGTAACAATTAAATACTTGCCTTATTTACTTAACGTAGTATGCTGAGCTGACTGAGGCTCAGGCTGCTGCATAATTAATTGCTGCATTATTGAATAATATTGCATATATAAAAAATGTATTATAAATAAATATAGTATACTATTATTGTCTAATAATGTCTCTATTAGTCTAATCTGTATCTATTATCTACATGTTTTTCACATGGATGGATGGCCTGGTCTGAAGTTCTAATATTTTAATAATATATTAATTCAAGAAAGTGCATGCAATTTTAAACAACTTTCCCTATTATATAATTTGCTTATCCTTTGTTGAAATGCATAGCCTCCTCCTTGTGCACAAAGTATTATATACTTATAGTAAGTAATGTGTGTGCTGTGCAATGCATTGCTAATATGTCATCAACAAACGATATCTGAGAAGTATGAAGCAAATTAAATAATAGAAGAGTTAGTTATGATGTTTATTTAAAATTGTATTCTCTATCTGAATCATGAAAGTAAATGTTTGGGTTTTTGCACCTTTAAGTGTGTAATATATTACAGTAACTGTGTCAGTGAGTGAGTGATGTCCCTGCAATTATCACAATGCAATTTGTTTTAAAATTTATGTTCGCAAAATGTATGGCATTGGCAAAGTAGTTGAAGTTACTAGTACTTGTTGATTTTACATTTGCGGCTTGACATTTTGACAACTGGAACTTAGTGTATTTTCTTTTTTTTTTAACACTGACAGAGTTTGACGTTGACAACAACATCATCCGTCACATATGTACATGTCATGCTAAAATGACAGAGGGAGACAAAAAAGATAGAGAGATAAAAAATGCACCTAGCATTTTAAAAGCAAGCATCTGGGCACATTTTGGATTTTATGAACATACTGGAAAGCACGAATTGGACAAGACACACGCGGTTTGTAAAGCCTGTCACACAAAAATTAAATACCTAGGGAATACTACTAACTTGAGAAATCACGTTAGACGTTTTCACTCTGAGATGCTAACCCCTGCCGCTGTCGCCAGTGCCACTGCCAAGGAAATAACAAGACTAGCTGAAGCTCATCAGCCAAGAATTGATGCAATGCTGTCAACTTTGCCACCCAACTCTGAAAAAGGGAAGAGAATAACCAAAGCTGTGGCAACTTTCATAGCGAAGGACCTACGGCCTTACTCTGTTGTGGAAAACCTTGGGTTTCGCAACCTGTTGAAGACACTAGAGCCACGTTATAAGATCCCGTCACGCAATCACTTAACAGAAAACGTTATACCTGCACTCTACCAAGAAACAAAAGCTCAGGTAATTGCATCAATGAGCCAAGCCAGTCGAGTCGCACTAACGTGTGATTCATGGACTTCAGTCACGACGGAGTCTTATGTAACAGTAACTGCACATTACATTAGCAAGGACTGGAAGATCTTGTCGCATGTGCTGCAAACGAGAGCAGTTTATGAGTCTCACACGGGTTCTCATCTGGCGGAGCTACTGTCTCGTGTCGTGGAAGAATGGCAGCTGTCCGATAAATCTGTAGTGCTTGTGACCGACAATGCTTCGAACATGATTGTTGCTGCTCAAGTTGGAAAATTCCCTCATGTAAAATGCTTCGCCCATACACTGAATCTCGCATCCCAGCGGGCGCTGAAAGTGGCCACGCTCTCCAGGCTTTTAGGCAGAGTGCGACGAATATCAACATTTTTTCACCGCAGCACTACAGCAAACCACTGTCTGAAAGAAAAACAGAAATGTCTTGGCCTGAAGAATCATAAGTAATAACTGATGTGACAACAAGGTGGAACAGCTCATATGACATGGTCGAGAGGTTCCTAGAACAGCAACCTGCAATCTGTGCCACATTGTTGTCTCCAGAAGTCAGAAAAAGTGAGTCAGATCTCTGCACTCTCAACGAAACAGATGTGTCAAATGCAGAGGATGCTGTGAGTGCATTAAAGCCAATGAAAGATGCAACCACACTGATGTCAGAAGAGCGCAATCCAACTGTTTCTCTCATTGCCCCTCTAAATGCACAACTGCTCCAGAACATGACAGACACCATGGGAGACACACCCATGATCCATGAGATCAAGAATGCCATCAAAACAGATCTCCTGAAGAGGTACAGCAGTGAGGCAGAGAAGAAGATACTTTATACAGCCTCTGCCCTGGATCCTCGTTTTAAGGGACTGCCTTTTATTCTCACAGAGGAGGAGAGATTGGAGATATACAGAGGAGTGACTGAGGAGGCTGCATCCTTGGAGGTAATTTTAATTGCATCATGTTTCTTGAATAGATGTGAGCTGTTGTATGCATTTATTTATGCATTACTGTCTCTCTGAGCACACACATAGCATTAGCTGGCTGGCTGCTCGAGGTAATAATGAATGCTATTTTTTCTATTCTTTTGTTCAAACACAGATTGAGTGTACTAGTACAGTTACATCTAGGAGGACAAACGTGGATGAAGTGCCACTGCCTGAGGGAAAAGAAACTCTGGAAGAAGAATCAGCCATCGAGGAGGATAACCCTTCTCCTCCCAAAAGAAAGTCCACATCGCTTCTCATGACTTTGCTGGGACAGTCTTTCACTGACACTGAAGGTACAATAGAACCCAAGACCCCCTATGCCAAGGCTGAAGAGGAAATAGAGAAATATTGTAAAGCCCCATCTCTGCCTCTCACTGAAGACCCTTTGAAATGGTGGCATGTACATGAGGTCATATTTCCCCTCCTCTCTCATTTGTCAAAGCGATACTTGTGTATCCCAGGTACAAGCGTGTCTGCAGAGCGGGTTTTCTCCACTGCAGGAGATGTGGTAACGGCTAAAAGAAGCACCCTCAAACCAGAGCATGTGGATCAACTAGTGTTCTTACAGAAAAACCTACATATTCCATAATTCTGAGTAGTGATTCAGGTTTATAATATTAATATTTAATGTTTTTTGGCACATCCAGAAGAAAGTGCTGTGTGCCCCACTGCCCAGTGCAGACTACTGTTAAGTTATTTTATATTTGTTACTGTTATATAGCTTATAGCTTTTTGAAAAATGAAGCTTAAAACCTTGAGTAAATCTTTGTTGGATCACAAAATATACTAGTACACTACACGACACGACCGACCACGTCACTCTGTCACAGTCACACACACACACACACAATACAAAAGAAACAACACACAACTGCACACACCTCATGTGTGCGTGTCAGTCAGTGTCACCCTTCACCATGATTCACTCTTTTTATTATGTGTGTTTTTTTTGGTATTGTTTGACTGTGTGTGACTGTGACTGTGTGTGTGTTGTGTAACAATATATTTGTGATCCCATAAAGATATTGATAATCAAAGTTAGTAAATCTAGTAGTTCAATGCTACTTCTTGTTTAATGTCTATTACTACTTCTAGTGTTACTGTGATGTTTGCCAATCAGGAAGTGCTCTGTTTTGTAGATGTTGTGCTATTGTTACAGCACACCCCTGTATTGTTTGCAATGCAGTGAGTGCATAGTGCACACTGCATAAGGGATTATTAATATTATTCATTCACACTAAAAAATTGTCTATTTTAAATAGACCCTTTAAGAAAGATATCATATGTTTTTGTTTATGATCCCAATTCCCAATCCCAAATGCCATCCCACCCACTCCCAGGCAGATCTGTAGGGGTTAACCGAATATAACCAACCAGTTAACAATAACAATGTGTGTACTGCAGTGTCTAACTGTCTCTTTATGAGTGTGTGAGTGTGTCTGTGAGTGAGTGCCAGTTTGAAAAGTTTGTATGTATCTCATTCTCTATGAGTGTGTGTGAGATGAGTGTATTAACTGCCTTTGAATTTTTTTGTTTGTATGTGATTGTGTGTCTGTCCCAGTGTCACTGTCTAAGTGTCTATGAGTGTGAGTGTGACTGTGGCTGACTGTGGTGCCATTGAATGTTTTTGTTTGTGTGTGTGTCCCACTGTGTCTCTAGTGTCTGAGTGTCTAGTGAGTGTGACTGTCTAACTGTCTATGAGTGCACTATGCAGAGAGTGAGACTGAAGCCAAACCCCACTATAGGGGAAGGAAAAGCCTTGAGTAAACCTTGAGTAAATCTTTATTGGATCACAAATATACTGTACACTACAGACAGTACAGCACACACACAGTGCCACACACAACAGCACAATACAAAAATAAAGCACACACACCTCAGGTGAGTGGCGTGCCACCCTTTCTTCACCATGATTTACTCCTTGATGTCTGTGTCCTTTTTTATGTATTGTTTGTTTGTGTGTGACTGCTGTGTACTGTTCAGTGACAGACTCAGTCACTATTCAGTTGTGTGTAGTACTGCTTTAACAGTAACTAATAACTAACTAATTATATTTGTGATCCCATAAAGATAATATAATCATCAAGAAGAAACTGTAGTTATAGTAGTTCAGTTCAATGCTACTTGTTTTAAATGTCTCTCTCTCAGTCTCTAGTACTATTGTAAGTCTGTAACTGTGTAAACTAATTGTATATGTCACAATCACATGTGTGTTGTGTGCACACTCTGTGCTTTTGTGTTGTGTTCCAGATTCTTCACGTGATGTTTGTTTGCCACAAATTGACAGTCATGAAGGCACAGTGGACTGCACCTGTAATTTTGTACCTATAAGGGATTTATGTTTTGTTTTCTGAGGACAATTTTCACACAAATAAGGTATTATGGTGGTAACTTAAGCTTAACCTATCTATTTGGGTTTTAATTTAATGTCTATTATATTTTATTACTAAGTAAGTAAAGAAATTAAATTAAAACCAACATAGATAGGTTAGACATTTATTTGTTGTTCATGTTTCTTTACAAGTGTATAGTGTACTACTTACTAATATATAATATATACATTTAAATATTTTCTTTTACTGAAGAAGTACACTGTGAGCACTGCACTTTTTACACTACGTACTCTGTAACTACAGTTTGATGCCATAATATTGTTTCCAAACCAATACAACAATTGCCATTTAGTATTTACTGTTCTATAAACTGTTGTTGTCTGCTGTGTTCAGACTTTGCCACAGGAAGAGTGTCCTTTTTTGAGCTAATAAAATAAAAAAAGAGTTTATTTCAATACTTTGACTTCTTGAATTTTTTTTTCTGAAAAATTTAAAAATTGGGCAGAAATAGTGCAGTAATCGTGATGCATCGCGATGCATCGTAGAATCGAATCGTATCGAATCGTTACGATGATAATCGTAATCGAATCGAATCGTGAGACAGGTGAAGATGCGCAGCTCTAATATATATATATATATATATGTGTGTATATATATATATATATATATATATATATATTTAGCTATATATATATATGTCTTAAATCTGGGAATCTTACTACTTACTGTTATTGAAATGTAGATACCCTTTGATTTCTACACTATCAATTTATTTTTCAGATACATTAATTTACTCAAAACAATGGGTTTCTCATATATTCTTGCACTGTCAAGTTAGTGCCCCCTAGTGGATTATAAGGGCGGTTACATTTGCTGCTCAACGCACAAAACTGTGGACAGATGGGGGTTACACAATTAAAGTAAATTGTTGTACAAAAACTGGTCCACAGCACACATCAGAGCTAAGAGAATGAAAATTAAGTTTGCACAATAAATCTTCTATACCCAGCACCCCTAACAGCTCTTACCTACAGGGCACATAAGGGGTTAAACTTGCCATAATAAAACGCCAAAATGCCTTAGAATCCACTCAATTAAATTCACTGCAGCTGAAGCAGAGAAGGAAAAATGGTTGCCAAGGAGAGAGGGCGGAGCTTATCACCACAATATATAGGCCCTAGATTTTGCAGTATTTTGAAATAAACTGTCAAAATTTGATTGTGAAAAAACAAACACCTCTCCTAAGGCCCCTGTGTCCTTCTGCTCAACTGCCCTGTGAGAGATTTAACTGATAACTGCCCAAAGCAGTAGTACTCATTTGTAGTAAAAAGCATAAATAAGGTTTTTGAGGTAAACAATGATAAATTGAGCTGCCAATGAGTCCCAAGAATGCTAGATAAGATTTATCCTGTGCCTCATTTCCCTAAATTCCCATGTTAAACACATAGGTAACGCTCATCTGTTGTAAGAATTTGACCCCCAGCTATGTAGTACCAGAGAGTACTACTGGATCGCTCCTGGGCTGTGTAGTGCATGGGTCACTTACCTGAACTGAAGCACCCCTCCACTGTGTCTTACCAGCATGCTGAGGCCTTTCTTCCTCACAGGTTGCTTATCCAGTAGAGCCCATCCAGTGCAATTAACTGTGCTGCAGAGGATACTGCAAATATACCTGTAACCCCTCAGGGGGAGGCTAGAGATCGGTCCCTGCAATGCCTACGAGTAGATATGGCTGTTTGATTACCCACTAGGGTTCTGGAAAGCACATAACAGAGGTAATCCTCATCCCTGTTTAACCCAGTCTTCTTAAATATTCTTGGCGTGAAGTTGCCTAGGGGTACTGTGTCCCAAGTCAGGTTTGAGACCACAAATCATATAAATAAATAATAAATTCTTGATAGAAGAGCACCTCTGAAATCTATTACCTCCCTCCTCAGAGGCCAATAACAAGGCTGTGTGAAGATGGCCCCCTACAATCGGCAATAATGAAAAATCCACTGTGTTTCATTAGTGCTACATTAGTGCTGTTTTGTGCTGCTTTTATTTGTAAGATAATAGCAATTGTTTTTTGAGTTATTACAGCCAAAAGACATGAAACCGGGCTGATTGGTTAGTGCTACGTTTGTGCTTGTTTGTGCCATTTAAATCTCCTTTATTTTCTAAGATGTGGTGAGTCCACGGGTTCATCAATTAATGTTGGGAATACTACTCCTGGCCTGCAGGAGGAGGCAAAGAGCACTACAGTAATAGTGCTGTATCCAGTCATTCTCTTTGCCCTCGGTGCAAGGGGAGGTGAAGTTTTAGTGTCTGATGATTTTCACTTCAATCAAGTTTTTATTATTTTGAAAGCCAGAGTAGGTTTTCTCTGATCTTTCCCTTCAATATCTGTGCTCCATGTCAGTCTCTTCAGTAGGGCAATGGTGGCTTTAGAGCAGTTAGGAACTTGTGGAGTGGACTTCACTGCGTTATCCTAACATTTTGCTGCCCTGATATAGAAAGCCAGAGTAGGTTTACTCTGTTCTTTCTTGTTTCCACAGGTCCCTGTAAGGAGTGGCATCCTTCCATACCGTGAGGACTATCTCTCTGTCAGATAGTCTAAAATGCAATTAAGTGCCTAATGTCTTCTGGGTGGATAGGAGGCTGGCACTACATGATTAATAATAATAATGGATAAAAACATATTTTTTTATTATTCCTACACACATAATGGGACAAATATCCTGGTCAGGGTTATTACAGACAGAGGCAGGCACTATGCATAGTTACAGAGACTATAGTTTAACCCCGGTATTGCAGGGGTTAATTTTATTCGTTGGCATAATTCAGAAACTTTATTCGAGAAACAAATGCTTTTTTAAACATTTACATTGTATATTGTGTTTTCTCCTCAGTAATGCTTTGAAAAAGGGTCACAGGATGCGGCTCCATTTTCCTAGCCTTCTCTTCCGGGCTGAAGAGCGCTTTTTTTTCTGTCAGAGAGCAGCAGCTTCAAACCGGCATCTTTTCCTCTGTTCAGATGACAGTTTTTCTGCTAACCTCTTAAAATATCTGTATGAGGGGCAGGTAGGCACCTCAGTAAAAGAGTGCTGAGGTGTAGGACGACATATTTACAAATATACATCGTTATTTAAGTTTTTGTCAGTTTGATTACAAAAGTATTAATTCAAACATACTTGAAAACTGTCTTGTGGGGTACAGATAGCAATTTTTTACTGTATTTAACCACTTAAGTGCTAACGACGGCTCTGAGCCATCGCAGAGTTTCCACTCTGGTGCTAAAGACGGCTTAGAGCCGTCGCTAGCACTCTCCCACCTTAAGGGAGATCTGGGGGCTCCCACCCGCTCCGACCCCGGCGATCGGACCTGTATAGTGATAGGCATCACTGGGGCTTCACGTTTTGCGTGGTGACGTCACCGCGCAACTTTATTAAAAGACAATGGACAGTATAGGTAAAGGGGGCATGTTGCCTAGAAGCCTGTATCTCAGGCATCAAAGCAGCTACAGACCCCCGAATGACTGGGGGTTATGGGTAGGGAGGTGATACTTAACAGCTTTTGCTGTGGTGCTCTTTGCCTCCTCCTGCAGGCCAGGAGTGGTATTCCCAACAGTAATTGATGATGAACCCTTGGACTCACCATATCCGAAAAGAAATGGATTTATCAGGTAATAATTAATTATTAGCGATTTAATACATGAACAGCCAAAATACATGAAACTGTGCTTGTTGGTTAGTGGTGAATTTGTGCTAGTTTGTGCCATTTAAATTTCCGTTCTATCTCATTTCGTTTTTGATTTATTAACTATTTAATAAAGGTCAAATATAGATAGGGAAAGGGAGACCAGTCCTAGTATTTAATTCTAGAACTCTACCTCGAGCTAATAATAATGCTCAGGTGAACAAAACCTTATATGAAGGAAGAAGTGGTGCAGACCCTTAAACTAATTAGTTAGTATACTGACATGGATCCTCGTGGGTCACTATGATGGCTGATTTTACGTCTAGAACGTAACCATCCTCTAGTGGAGGTGTTGTCAGTTTACATCTCTAGTATACTCATATTAATCCAGCAATTCTAACACGTTAATAAAATTGACTGTTATGTCTGTTTCAAGCACTACTCCTCTTTGTACTAATTTATTTGGTTCAATGTGTCTCTTTTTTAAGTAGTAAATATTTATATGCCCTGCAAGTGGGTGAATGATTTGAGTAATCTATACATACCGCAAATTGTGGTGCTTTGCACTTGCTTTGCAATTTAAAAAGGTTGTGCTGAAATCCCTGTCTTTCCCAATAGCAACCTGATTTTGGCTGCTATTTTTTCTATCTTAACAATGTGACTATATATTTAAAAAAAGGTCACTAAGGGTCACCCAGCCCCCCTACAACAGCCAAAACACATGAAACTGGGCCTGTTGGTTAGTGCTGTGTTTGTGTCGGTTTATGCCATTACAATTTTTATTTGTGCTGCTTTGTTTTTTTTTTTAACAGTTTGTTTTTTTGTCAGGGAAATTATGTAACCCTCCATCAAATTTGCCTAGCTGTGTAAAGTTGGCACTCCATGTTTTTAAAATGTGAATAAAAATATACCATTCATTTGTGCTGTTTCTTCTGATTTGTGCTAAAAAATTAACATTAGTGCCAGTTTCATTTTGGACATATTAAGCATTATATATGATCAAACTCCACCCACTTTGCACTCCACATTATAAAATTTTTAAAAAAAATATGCCTTTCTTTTGTGCTGAAATTCTTTTGATTTGTGCTCAAAAAATTAACATTTGTGCTGGTTTTGGAAATATTGATTATTATATTTGATCAAACTCCACCCACTTTGCACCCCATGCTATAAAATTTTAAAAACAAATATACCATTTGTATGTTTTGCCTTTGTTCTGATATGTGCAGGAAAATCAAACATTTGTGCCTGTTTCGTTTTTGAAATATTGAGCATTATATATTATCTAACTATGCTCACTTTGCACCACACATTACATTTTAAAAACAAATATACCATTTGTTTGTGCTGCATTTGCGCCGCAAAAAATAGTATGTTTATGCCAATTTGGTTTTGGAAATATTGAGCATTATATGTGATCAAACTCCGCCCACTTTGCACAGCATATTATGACATTTTAAAAACAATATACCATTCATTTGTGGTGCATTTGTGCTTATTTGTGCAGCAAAAATTAACTTTTGTGCAAGTTTCATTTTTGATTTACTGAGCATTATATGATCAAACTTCGCTCACTTTGCACCACACATTACATTTTAAAAACAAATATACTATTCGTTTGTGCTGAGCCTCTGCTGATTTGTGCTAAGAAAAATTTTAACGTTTGTACCTGTTTGGTTTCGGAAATATTGAGCATTATATTTGATCAAATCCCGCCCACTTTATAATCCATGTTATTAAATTTCTCCTAAACAAGCAAGTTTTAGATGTAGACTGTTGTCTACCTACTCCAGCTTGCTTCTATTTGTGTAAAGGGTCTTTTCATATGCAGGGTAGAGGGGGGAGTGTCTGCTCTTTTTGCTTTTTAGACCATTTCAGCGTCTGTCTCAGCCTAACCTTTTTATCAATGCTAAACTGGGAGCTTCTAAGTAAGTCGTTAAAAGGTGTTATACTGGATTTTTATATCAGTATCTGTGCATATTATTCTTTATAGCAGTGTCTATTACATGCAGTTATATGAAAATTGGTGTATACTGTCCCTTTAATTACTTGAAAACAACTGAGATTTAAACAGCACAAATGCGGCACTAACTTACTGTTTTGTGATCTTTAAATCATTATTAATATTTCAGTAACTATAATAGAAGATTTATTTATAGAAATGGCACTAACAGGTGCATACACAAAATAGTCAGGTTTGGGCGAAATCTGAGTCAAAATGGGTGACGGGTTTCATGATTTCACCTAAAAAAAAATAAAACCCTGTTATAACTAAAAAAACAAATCAACACAAACTAGTTTAAACGGCACCAATCTAGCACAAGCAAATGTTATATTTGTTTTTAAAATGTAATTATGTGGGGTGCAAAGTGGGTAGGGTTTGATTATATATAATACACAATATTTCCAAAACCAAACTAGCACAAACGTTAATTTTTGCAGCTCAAATCAGCACAATAGCAGCACAAACAAATGGTATATTTCTTTTTAAAATGCAATAATGTGGGGTACAAAATGGGCAGAGTTTGACACATAGATTTTTGCGGCACAAACAAATTAGGGATGCACTGAAATTCGGCCGCAGAAAGTTTCGGCCAAAAATGGCATTTTTTGTTATTTCGGTTTTCGTTATTTTTGCCTTTTATTTCTTTCATGTAATTGGCAAGAGTCCATGAGCTGGTGACGTATGGGATATACAATCCTACCAGGAGGGGCAAAGTTTCCCAAACCTCAAAATGCCCATAAATACACCCCTCACCACACCCACAATTCAGTTTTACAAACTTTGCCTCCTATGGAGGTGGTGAAGTAAGTTTGTGCTAGATTTCTACATTAATATGCGCTTCTCAGCATTTGGAAGCCCGGTTCCTCTCAGAGTACAGTGAATGTCAGAGGGTTGTGAAGGGAGTATCGCCTATTGAATGCAATGGTTTTCCTAACGGGGATCTTTTTCATAGGTTCTCTGTTATTGGTCGTAGAGATTCATCTCCTACCTCCTTTTTCAGATCAAATGCTATAATTTGTGTCTTTCTTGGCGCGAGACTTTTTTGGCACGATAATTACGTTTGTTGATGCAAATTCGTCATTTACGGCGTCTTAGTTGGCGCCGAGTCTTTCACGAGGTTGCGTCATCTATGACGCTCGTGTTCCATTCCGGACGTTTTTGGCGCCAAACATTTTTATACTTGGCGCCAAACATTTTTTCATTATGTAAGACCTCATTCCTTTTGCCTCTGGTCTTTTTTTCTATGTCAGAGGCCTATTCTGTTTGAATTTTTTCCCATTCCTGAAACTGTTATATAAGGAAATTGATAATTTTGCTTTATATGTTGTTTTTTCTCTTACATATTGCAAGATGTCTCAATCTGATCCTGTCTCAGAATCTACTACTGGAATCCTGCAGCCTGATATCGGTTCTACCAAAGCTAAGTGCATTTGTTGTATACTTGTGGTAACTGTTCCTCCAGCTGTGGTTTGTAATAGTTATCATGATAAACTTTTTACATGCAGAGAATCTTTCCATCAGTAGTAGTTCATTACCTGTTGCTGGTCCATCAACATCTAATGCTCAGGATATTCCTGTAAATTTAAGATAATGTATTTCTGATTCCATTCAGAAGGCTTTGTCTGCCATTCCGCCTTCTAATAAACGTAAAAGGTCTTTTAAAACTTCTCATAGAGTTGATGAAATTTCAAATGACCGACAACATACTGATTTATCTATCTTTGATGAGGATCTGTCTGATTTAGAGGATCCTGCCTCAGATATTGACACTGACTAATCTTCTTATTTATTTAAAATGGAGCATATTCGTTCTTTATTAAAAGATGTGTTGATTGCATTAGAAATGGAGGAGACTAGTCCTCTTGATACTAAAACTAGTAAACGTTTAAATTCGGTTTATAAACCTCATGTAGTTATTCCAGAGGTTTTTCCAGTTCCTGATGCTATTTCAGATATGATTTCAAAGGAATGGAATAGACTGGGTACTTCTTTTACTCCTTCTTCAAGGTTTAAAAAACTGTGTCCTTTGCCTTCTGATAAGATTGGAGTTTTGGGAAAAGATCCCCAAAGTTGATGGGGCCATCTCTACTCTTGCTAAGCGTACTACTATTCCTATGGAAGATAGTACTTCTTTTAAAGATCCTTTAGATAGGAAACTTGAATCTTATCTAAGGAAAGCTTATTTATGTTCAGGTCATCTTCTTAGGCCTGCTATTTCTTTGGCTGATGTTGCAGCTGCTTCAACTTTTTGGTTGGAAACTTTAGCGCAACAGGTATCAGATCATAATGTGTATAGCATTGTTAGGTTAATTCAACATGCTAATAATTTCATTTGTGATGCCATTTTTGATATCATCAGAATTGATGTTAGATATATGTCTTTAGCTATTTTAGCTAAAAGAGCTTTATGGCTTAAATCTTGGAATGCTGATATGACTTCTAAATCGACATTGCTATCTCTTTCTTTCCAAGGTAATAAATTATTTGGTTCTCAGTTGGATTCTATAATTTCAAATGTCACTGCGTGGAAGGGAGTTTTTTTGCCTCAGGATAAAAAAAATCTAAGGGTAAATTTAAAGCAACTTACCGTTTTCGTTCCTTTCGACAAAATAAGGAACAGAAACCTAATCCTTCCCCTAAGGAATCTGTCTCCAATTGATAGCCTTCTTCGATCTGGAATAAATCCAAGCCATTTAAGAGATCTAAACCAGCCCCCAAGTCCGCATGAAGGTGCGGCCCTCATTCCAGCTCAGCTGGTAGGGGGCAGATTAAAATTTTTCAAGGATGTTTGGATAAATTCAGTCCAAAATCATTGGATTCACAACATTGTCTCTCAGGGGTACAGAATAGGTTTCAGAGTAAGACCGCCTGTGAGAAGTTTCTTTCTCTCACGCATTACAGTGAATCCAGAGAAAGCACAGGCTTTCCTGAAGTGTGTTTCAGACCTGGAGTTTTCTGGGGTAATCGTGCCGGTTCCTTTTCAGGAACAGGGTCTGGGGTTTTATTCAAATCTGTTCATTGTCCCAAAGAAAAAAAATTCATTCAGACCAGTTCTGGATCTAAAAGTCTTGAATTGTTATGTAAGAGTACCAAAATTCAAAATGGTGACTATAAGGATTATTCTGCCTTTTGTTCAGCAAGGGCATTATATGTCCACAATAGACTTACAGGATGCATATCTTCATATTCCGATTCATCCAGATCACTATCAGTTCCTGAGATTCTCTTTTCTAGACAAGCATTACTAATTTGTTGCTATTTCTTTTGGCCTAGCAACAGCTCCAAGGCCGCAGAAAGTTTCGGCCAAAAATGGCATTTTTTGTTATTTCGGTTTTTGTTATTTTTGCCTTTTATTTCTTTCATGTAATTGGCAAGAGTCCATGAACTGGTGACGTATGGGATATACAATCCTACCAGGAGGGGCAAAGTTTCCCAAACCTCAAAATGCCCATAAATACACCCCTCACCACACCCACAATTCAGTTTTACAAACTTTGCCTCCTATGGAGGTGGTGAAGTAAGTTTGTGCTAGATTTCTACATTAATATGCGCTTCTCAGCATTTGGAAGCCCGGTTCCTCTCAGAGTACAGTGAATGTCAGAGGGTTGTGAAGGGAGTATCACCTATTGAATGCAATGGTCTTCCTAACGGGGATCTATTTCATAGGTTCTCTGTTATTGGTCGTAGAGATTCATCTCCTACCTCCTTTTTCAGATCGACGATATACTCTTATATACCATTACCTCTACTGATTTCCGTTTCAGTACTGGTTTGGCTATCTGCTATATGTGGATGGGTGTCTTTTGGTAATCATGTTTCATTTACTTGAGACACTCTCAGCTATAGTTTGGCACTTTATATATAAAGTTCTAAATATATGTTTGTACTTATATTTGCCATGATTCAGGTTTATCAGTATATGTTCTTACCTGAGGTTTTCAAATTGACTCTTTTTCTAAATTGAGGGCTGTATTAGGTTCGCGAGAGCGCAAAATGCTATAATTTGTGTCTTTCTTGGCGCAAGACTTTTTTGGCACGATAATTACGTTTGTTGACGCAAATTCGTCATTTACGGCGTCTTAGTTGGCGCCGAGTCTTTCACGAGGTTGCGTCATCTAAGACGCTCGTGTTCCGTTCTGGACGTTTTTGGCGCCAAACATTTTTATACTTGGCGCCAAACATTTTTTCATTATGTAAGACCTCATTCCTTTTGCCTCTGGTCTTTTTTTCTATGTCAGAGGCCTATTCTGTTTGAATTTTTTCCCATTCCTGAAACTGTTATATAAGGAAATTGATAATTTTGCTTTATATGTTGTTTTTTATCTTACATATTGCAAGATGTCTCAATCTGATCCTGTCTCAGAATCTACTACTGGAATCCTGTAGCCTGATATCGGTTCTACCAAAGCTAAGTGCATTTGTTGTATACTTGTGGTAACTGTTCCTCCAGCTGTGGTTTGTAATAGTTATCATGATAAACTTTTTACATGCAGAGAATCTTTCCATCAGTAGTAGTTCATTACCTGTTGCTGGTCCATCAACATCTAATGCTCAGGATATTCCTGTAAATTTAAGATAATTTATTTCTGATTCCATTCAGAAGGCTTTGTCTGCCATTCCGCCTTCTAATAAACGTAAAAGGTCTTTTAAAACTTCTCATAGAGTTGATGAAATTTCAAATGACCGACAACATACTGATTTATCTATCTCTGATGAGGATCTGTCTGATTTAGAGGATCCTGCCTCAGATATTGACACTGACTAATCTTCTTATTTATTTAAAATGGAGCATATTCGTTCTTTATTAAAAGATGTGTTGATTGCATTAGAAATGGAGGAGACTAGTCCTCTTGATACTAAAACTAGTAAACGTTTAAATTCGGTTTATAAACCTCATGTAGTTATTCCAGAGGTTTTTCCAGTTCCTGATGCTATTTCAGATATGATTTCAAAGGAATGGAATAGACTGGGTACTTCTTTTACTCCTTCTTCAAGGTTTAAAAAACTGTGTCCTTTGCCTTCTGATAAGATTGGAGTTTTGGGAAAAGATCCCCAAAGTTGATGGGGCCATCTCTACTCTTGCTAAGCGTACTACTATTCCTATGGAAGATAGTACTTCTTTTAAAGATCCTTTAGGAAACTTGAATCTTATCTAAGGAAAGCTTATTTATGTTCAGGTCATCTTCTTAGGCCTGCTATTTCTTTGGCTGATGTTGCAGGAAACTTTAGCGCAACAGGTATCAGATCATAATGTGTATAGCATTGTTAGGTTAATTCAACATGCTAATAATTTCATTTGTGGTGCCATTTTTGATATCATCAGAATTGATGTTAGATATGTCTTTAGCTATTTTAGCTAAAAGAGATTTATGGCTTAAATCTTGGAATGCTGATATGACTTCTAAATCGACATTGCTATCTCTTTCTTTCCAAGGTAATAAATGATTTGGTTCTCAGTTGGATTCTATAATTTCAAATGTCACTGCGTGGAAGGGAGCTTTTTTGCCTCAGGATAAAAAAATCTAAGGGTAAATTTAAAGCAACTTACCGTTTTCGTTCCTTTCGACAAAATAAGGAACAGAAGCCTAATCCTTCCCCTAAGGAATCTGTCTCCAATTGATAGCCTTCCTCGATCTGGAATAAATCCAAGCCATTTAAGAGATCTAAACCAGCCCCCAAGTCCGCATGAAGGTGCGGCCCTCATTCCAGCTCAGCTGGTAGGGGGCAGATTAAAATTTTTCAAGGATGTTTGGATAAATTCAGTCCAAAATCATTGGATTCACAACATTGTCTCTCAGGGGTACAGAATAGGTTTCAGAGTAAGACCGCCTGTGAGAAGTTTCTTTCTCTCACGCATTACAGTGAATCCAGAGAAAGCACAGGCTTTCCTGAAGTGTGTTTCAGACCTGGAGTTTTCTGGGGTAATCGTGCCGGTTCCTTTTCAGGAACAGGGTCTGGGGTTTTATTCAAATCTGTTCATTGTCCCAAAGAAAGAAAATTCATTCACACAAGTTCTGGATCTAAAAGTCTTGAATTGTTATGTAAGAGTACCAAAATTCAAAATGGTGACTATAAGGATTATTCTGCCTTTTGTTCAGCAAGGGCATTTTATATCCACAATAGACTTACAGGATGCATATCTTCATATTCCGATTCATCCAGATCACTATCAGTTCCTGAGATTCTCTTTTCTAGACAAGCATTACTAATTTGTTGCTCTTTCTTTTGGCCTAGCAACAGCTCCAAGGATCTTTTCAAAGGTTTTCGGTTCCCTACTCTCTGTAATCAGAGAGCGGGGTATTGCGGTGTTTCCTTATTTGGACGATATCTTGGTACTTGCTCAGTCTTTACATTCTGCAGAATCTCACACAAATCAACTAGTGTTGTTTCTTCAAAGACATGGTTGGAGGATCAATTTACCAAAAAGTTATTTGATTCCTCAGACAAGGGTAACCTTTTTAGGTTTCCAGATAGATTCAGTATCCATGACTTTGTCTCTAACAGACAAGAGACGTTTGAAATTGGTTGCAACCTGTCGGAACCTTCAGTCTCAGTCATTCCCTTCAGTAGCTATGTGCATCGAAGTTTTAGGTCGCATGACTGCAGCATCGGACATGACCCCCTTTGCTCGTTTTCACAAGAGACCTCTTTAGCTTTGTATGCTGAACCAATGGTGCATGGATTATACAAGGATATCACAATTAATATCCTTAAATCCCAATGTTCGACACTCTCTGACTTGGTGGTTAGATCACCATTGTATAGTTCAAGGGGCCTCTTTTGTTCGTCCAACCTGGACCGTGATCACAACAGATGCAAGTCTTTCAGGTTGGGGAGCTGTCTGGGGTTCTCTGACAGCACAAGGGGTTTGGAAATCTCAAGAGGCAAGATTACCAATCAATATTTTGGAACTCCGTGTGATTCTCAGAGCTCTTCAGTTTTGGCCCCAATTGAAGAGAGAGCCGTTTATTTGTTTTCAGACAATGTCACAACTGTGGTGTATGTCAATCATCAGGCTATGAAAGAAGTATCCCGGATACTTGTTTGGGCAAAATCCAGCTCCTGTCTAATTTCTGTGGTCCATATCCCAGGTATAGACAATTGGGAAGCGGATTATCTCAGTCATCAAACTTTACATCCGGGAGAGTGGTCTCTTCACCCAGATGTGTTTTTTCAAATTGTTCAGATGTGGGGGCTTCTAGAAATAGATCTGATGGCATCTCATCTAATCAAGAAACTTCCCAGGTACCTGTCCAGGTCCAGGGATCCTCAGGCGGAAGCAGTGGATGCATTGACACTTCCTTGGAGTTATCAACCTGCCTATATTTCTTTTGCATGATGTACCGAGTCCACGGTTTCATCCTTACTTGTGGGATATTATCCTTCCTAACAGGAAGTGGCAAGGAGAGCACCCACAGCAGAGCTGTCTATATAGCTCCCCCCTTAACTCCACCCCCCACTCATTCTCTTTGCCGGCTCTAAGCAGGAAGGGTAAAGTTAAAGAGGTGATAAAGTATTAGCTTTTATTTGTCTTCAAGCAAGAGTTTGTTATTTTTAAATGGTACCGGTGTGTACTATTTACTGTCAGGCAGGAGATAGATGAAGATTTCTGCCTGGAGGATGATGATCTTAGCATTTGTAACTAAGGTCCACTGCTGTTCCCACAGAAGCTGAGGAGTACAGGAAAACTTCAGTGTGAAGAACGGTTTCTTGCTATACAGCAATGAGGTATGTTCAGTCATTTTTTCTGCAGAGACTTTGATAACTACAGAAAGGATGACAGTATCCCCATTAGGGGAAGGGTAAGCAGTAATCCTAGTCTTAGAAGGGGTATTACTAGCTTGCATAAAGGGCTAAACTTATGGGCACTCAGTTTGTATGATATTTTAGGCAAATGTTTGTGTGTCTGGGAGTACTGTTTTTATTTTCTTTGGGACTTCTGTTTTTGAGGGTTCACTTGGCTTATTTGGGGTTTTTATAACCCACATGGCTTAAAGATCGTTTGGTAGATTTATGTGTAGGCCCCAGCAACATCGAGTGAGAGGGGCGGGGCCTATTTTCACGGATCAGTTGCGCAGTTGTTTTACATAAGGGTCCTGGATGCACTTCTAAGGGCCCATTTGAAGCTTTATTCCCACATTATCGATCCTTGAGGGCAGGTAGGCGCCACAGCAGAGCTGTGGCAGGGTGCTGACAAGGGTTTTACCGGGTTTTTAAACACTTTTCAATCCGGTTCTCACATTTGAGGGTTAATTGCCTTAATACTTGTGGTGCAATCTTACTAAAGCTTTATGTATACTGTAAAAATTTCGGAAAGTTTGGGGTAATTTTAAGCAATTTTGCAGTTTGTGTATGCCTTTTTTTCTCAAAGGCACAGTACCGTTTTTGAAAATTGTGTTTTTTTTCATTAAGTAAAGTGTTTTCCAAGCTTGCTTGTCTCATTACTAGTCTGTTTAACATGTCTGACATTGAGGGAACTCATTGTTCAATTTGTTTAGAAGCCATTGTGGAACCCCCCTCTTAGAATGTGTCCCACTTGTACTGATATGTCTATAAATTGCAAACAGCATATTTTGATTTTGAGTTTGGCAATGGATGATTCTCAGACAGAAGGAAATCAGGTTTTGCCATCTAGTTCTCCCCAAGTGTCACAACCAGTAACGCCTGCACAAGCGACGCCAAGTACCTCTAGTGCGTCTAATTCTTTCACCTTGCAAGTTATGAATACTACCCTCACAGAGGTTTTATCTAAACTGCCTGGTTTGCAAGGGAAGCGCAGTAGCTCTGGGTTAAGAATAAATGCTGAGCCTTCTGACGCTTTAGTAGCCGTATCCGATATTCCCTCACAATGTTCAGAGGTAGGGATAAGGGATTTGCTATCTGAGGGTGAGATTTCTGATTCAGGAAAAATGTTCCTTCAGACAGATTCAGATATGACAGCATTTAAATTTAAGCTTGAACACCTCCGCTTATTTCTCAGGGAGGTTTTAGCGACTCTGGACGATTGTGACCCTATTGTAGTTCCAGAGAAATTGTGTAAAATGGACAAATATTTAGAGGTTCCTGTTTACACTGATGTTTTTCCGGTCCCTAAGAGGATTTCGGACATTGTTACCAAGGAGTGGGATAGACCAGGTATTCCGTTCGCTCCCCCTCCTGTTTTTAAGAAAATGTTTCCCATATCTGACACCATGCGGGACTCATGGCAGACGGTCCCTAAGGTGGAGGGAGCTATTTCTACTTTGGCTAAGTGTACAACTATACCTATTGAGGACAGTTGTGCTTTCAAAGATCCTATGGATAAAAAATTAGAGGGTCTCCTAAAGAAAATTTTTGTTCATCAGGGTTTTCTTCTCCAGCCTATAGCATGCATTGTTCCTGTAACCACTGCAGCTGCCTTTTTGTTTGAGGCTCTGGAAGAGGCTCTTCAGGCGGAGACCCCATTAGATGACATTCTGGATAGAATTAGGGCTCTTAACCTTGCTAATTCTTTCATTAGACGCCGCTTTTCATCTGGCTAAATTAGCGGCAAAGAATTCAGGTTTTGCCATTTTAGCGCGTAGAGCTTTATGGCTTAAGTCCTGGTCTGCTGATGTTTCATCAAAATCTGTTGACCATTCCTTTCAAAGGTAAGACCCTTTTCGGGCCTGAATTGAAGGAGATCATTTCTGATATCACTGGAGGGAAGGGTCATGCCCTCCCTCAGGATAAAGCAAATAAGACGAGGACCAAGCAAAATAATTTTCGTTCCTTTCGAAACTTCAAAGGTGGTCCCATTTCCTCTTCCCCTGCTGCGAAGTAAAAGGGAAACTTTGCTCAATCCAGGCCAGTCTGGAGACCTAACCAGGCTTGGAACAAGGGTAAACGGACAAGAAGCCTGCTGCTGCCACCAAGACAGCATGAAGGGGTAGCCCCCGATCCGGGACCGGATCTAATAGGGGGCAGACTCTCAGGCCTGGGCAAGAGACGTTCACTCCTGGGCAGTAGAAATCGTAACCCAGGGATATCTTCTAGATTTCAAGGATTCTCCTCCAAGGTGGAGGTTCCATCTTTCTCAATTGTCTGTAAACCCGACAAAAAGAGAGGCGTTCTTACGCTGTGTAGAAGACCTTTTTACCATGGGAGTGATGTGCCCAGTTCGAAAAGCAGAACAGGGGCAGGGGTTCTACTGCAATCTGTGGTTCCCAAAAAAGAGGGAACTTTCAGACCAATTCTAGATGTCAAGATCCTCAACCAATTCCTAAGAGTCCCATCTTTCAAGATGGAGATCATTCGGACCATTTTACCAATGATCCAGGAGGGTCAATATATGACCACCATGGACATAAAGGATGCGTATCTACACATTTCCTATCCACAAAGATCATCACCAATTCCTCAGGTTTGCCTTTCTGGACAAGCATTACCAGTTTGTGGCTCTTCCCTTCGGGTTGGCCACAGCGCCACAAATCTTCACGAAGGTGCTAGGGTCCATTCTGGCGGTCCTAAGGCCACGGGGCATAGCAGTGGCGCCTTATCTAGACCAGTGGTTGCCAACCGCGGTCCTCAAGGACCCACAACAGTCCTGGTTTTCATTATAGCTGAACCAGTGCACAGGTGAAATAATCAGCTGATGGATGAGAGCAGGTTGGTTACAGATCAGCTGATTACTTGCACTGGTTTAGCTATAATGAAAACCAGGACTGTTGGGGGTCCTTGAGGACCGCGGTTGGAAACCACTGATCTAGACGACAATCTAATTCAAGCGTCGACTTTCCAACTAGCCAAGTCTCACACGGACTTAGTGTTGGCCTTTATAAGATCTCATGGGTGGAAGGTGAACGTAAAAAAGAGTTCTCTTTCCCCTCTCACAAGAGTTTCATTTCTAGGGACTCTGATAGACTCGGTGGACATGAAAATATTTCTGACGGAGGTCAGGAAATCAAAGATTTTGTCCACCTGCCGAGCTCTTCATTCCATTCCTCGGCCGTCAGTGGCTCAGTGTATGGAGGTAATCGGTCTAATGGTAGCGGCAATGGACATAGTTCAGTTTGCTCACTTGCATCTCAGACCACTGCAACTGTGCATGCTCAATCAGTGGAATGGGGATTATGCGGATTTATCTCCTCTTCTTTGGTGGTTGTCACAGGATCATCTGTCCTAGGGAATGTGTTTCTGCAGGCCAGAATGGGTTATAGTGACGACAGACGTCAGCCTACTGGGCTGGGGTGCAGTCTGGAATTCCCAGAAAGCGCAGGGTTTGTGGACTCAGGAGGAGGCGCTCCTACCGATAAATATTCTGGAATTAAGAGCGATATTCAATGCTCTTCAGGCGTGGCCTCAGCTGGCTTCGGCCAGATTCATCAGATTTCAGTCGGACAACATCACAACTGTGGCTTATATCAATCATCAGGGGGTAACGAGGAGTTCCTTAGCGATGATAGAAGTTTCAAGAATAATCCGATGGGCAGAGGCTCACTCTTGCCATCTGTCAGCGATCTATATCCCAGGAGTAGAGAACTGGGAGGCACATTTTCTAAGTCGTCAGACTTTTCATCTGGGGGAGTGGGAACTCCATCCGGAGGTGTTTGCTCAACTGGTTCAGTTATGGGGCACACAGAATTGGATCTGATGGCGTCTCGTCAGAACGCCAAACTTCCTCGTTACGGATCCAGGTCAAGAGATCCTCAGGCAGTACTGATAGATGCTCTAGCAGTACCCTGGTCGTTCAACCTGGCTTATGTGTTTCCACCATTTCCTCTCCTTCCTCGTTTGATTGCCAGAATCAAACAGGAGAGAGCTTCAGTGATTTTGATAGCGCCTGTGTGGCTACGCAGGACTTGGTATGCAGACCTGGTGGACATATCATCTCTGCCACCATGGACTCTGCCACTGAGACAGGACCTTCTGATTCAAGTTCCATTCAAGCATCCAAATCTAATTTCTCTGCAACTGACTGCTTGGAGATTGAACGCTTGATTCTATCAAAGCGGGGTTTCTCTGAGTCGGTCATAGATACCTTGATTCAGGCTCGAAATCCTGTTACCAGGAAAATCTATCATAAGATATTGCGTAAATATCTTTTTTGGTGCGAATCCAAAGGCTACTCATGGAGTAAAAGTTTGTCTTTTCTCCAAGAGGTATTGGAGAAAGGATTGTCCGCTAGTTCCCTAAAAGGACAGATATCTGCTCTGTCTATTCATTTGCACAAGCGTCTGGCAGATGTCCCAGACGTTCGGGCTTTTTGTCAGGCTTTAGCTAGAATTAAGCCTGTGTTTAAACCTGTTCCTCCGCCATGGAGTCTAAATTTAGTTCTTAAAGTTCTTCAGGGGGTTCCGTTTGAACCCATGCATTCCATGGATATTAAGCTTTTATCTTTTAAAGTTTTGTTCCTAGTTGCTATCTCTTCAGGTCGAAGAGTTTCTAAACTATCTGCATTACAATGTGACTCGCCTTTTCTTGTTTTCCATGCTGATAAGGTGGTTTTGCGTACCAAGCCTGGGTTCCTACCTTACGCCTAGATTTAGAGTTTGGCGTTAGCCGTCAAAACCAGCATTAGGGGCTCCTAACGCTGGTTTTGGCCGCCCGCTAGTATTTAGAGTCAGTCAGGAAAGGGTCTAACGCTCACTTTGCAGCCGCAACTTTTCCATACCGCAGATCCCCCTACGCCAAATGCGTATCCTATCTTTTCAATGGGAACTTTCTAACGCTGGTATTTAGAGTCTTGGCCGAAGTGAGTGTTAGAAATCTACCGTCAAGACTCCAGCCGCAGAGAAAAGCCAGGAGTTAAGAGCTTTATGGGCTAACGCCGGTTCATAAAGCTCTTAACTACTGTGCTCTAAAGTACACTAACACCCATAAACTACCTATGTACCCCTAAACCGAGGTCCCCCCACATCGCCGCCACTATAATAATTTTTTTTAACCCTTAATCTGCCGACCGCACATCGCCGCAACCTACGTTATCCCTATGTACCCCTAATTTGCTGCCCCTAACACCGCCGACCCCTATATTATATTTATTAACCCCTAATCTGCTGCCCCAACGTCGCCGCCACCTACCTTCACTTATTAACCCCTAATCTGCCGACCGGACCTCACCGCTACTATAATAAAGTTATTAGCCCCTAATCCGCGTCACTAACCCTATAATAAATAGTATTAACCCCTAATCTGCCCACCCTAACATCACCGACACCTAACTTCAAGTATTAACCCCTAATCTGCCGACCGGACCTCACCGCTACTCTATTAAATGTATTAACCCCTAAAGCTAAGTCTAACACTAACACCCCCCTAATTTAAATATAATTTTTATCTAACGAAATAAATTAACTCTTATTAAATAAATTAATCCTAATTAAAGCTAAATACTTACCTATAAAATAAACCCTAATATAGCTACAATATAAATAATAATTATATTGTAGCTATTTTAGGATTAATATTTATTTTACAGGCAACTTTGTATTTATTTTAACCAGGTACAATAGCTATTAATTAGTTAATAACTATTTAATAGCTACCTAGTTAAAATAATTACTAAATTACCTGTAAAATAAATCCTAACCTAAGTTACAATTAAACCTAACACTACACTATCTATAAATTAAATAAATAAGATACCTACAATTATCTACAATTATACCTAACACTACAGTATCAATAAATTAATTACATACAAATACCTACAAATAAATACAATTAAATAAACTAACTAAAGTACAAAAAATAAAAAAATAATTTACAAACATCCAATCAGCCAATCAGATTGAGCTTGCATTCTATTGGCTGATCGGAACAGCCAATAGAATGCAAGCTCAATCTGATTGGCTGATTGGATCAGCCAATCGGATTAAACTTGAATCTGATTGGCTGATTCCATCAGCCAATCAGAATTTTCCTACCTTAATTCCGATTGGCTGATAGAATCCTATCAGCCAATCGGAATGCAAGGGACGCCATCTTGAATGACGTCATTTAAAGGAACCGTCATTCGGCTAGTAGGCGTCGGTAGAAGAGGATGGATCTGCGTTGGCTGGAAGAAGATGGCTCCGCTCCGGATGGATGAAGATTGAAGATGCCGCTTGGTAGAAGACTTCAGCTCGATGATGGACCTCTTCAGTGTCCGCTTGGATCAAGACTTCAGCCCGATGATGGACCTCTTCAGCGCCCGCTTGGATCAAGACTTCAGCCGGATGATGGACCTCTTCAGCCCGATGATGGACTTCTTCAGCCCCCGCTTGGGCTTGGATGAAGACTTCGGAGGCTCCTCTGGACGGATCAGTGATACCCGGCGTGGTGAAGATCAGGTAGGGAGATCTTTAGGGGCTTAGTGTTAGGTTTATTTAAGGGGGGTTTTGGTTAGATTAGGGGTATGTGGGTGGTGGGTTGTAAATGTTGGGGGGGGGTAGTGTATGTTTTTTTTTTTACAGGCAAAAGAGCTGAATTCTTTGGGGCATGCCCCGCAAAAGGCCCTTTTAAGGGCTGGTAAGGTAAAAGAGCTTTTCTATTTGTATTTTAGAATAGGATAGGGGCTTTGTTATTTTATTAGGGGGCTTAGAGTAGGTGTAATTATCTTAAAATTGTTGTAATCTTTTTCTAATGTTTGTAAATTATTTTTTTATTTTTTGTAACTTAGTTCTTTTTTATTTTTTGTACTTTAGTTTATTTAATTGTATTTATTTGTAGGTATTTTATTTAATCAATGTATTGGTAGTGTAGTGTTAGGCTTAATTGTAGATAATTGTAGGTATTTTATTTAATTAATTTATTGATAGTGTAGTGTTAGGTTTAATTTTAACTTAGGTTAGGATTTATTTTACAGGTAATGTTGTAATTATTTTAACTAGGTAGCTATTAAATAGTTATTAACTATTTAATGGCTATTGTACCTGGTTAAAATAAATACAAAGTTGCCTGTAAAATAAATATTAATCCTAAAATAGCTACAATATAATTATTATTTATATTGTAGCTATATTAGGGTTTATTTTACAGGTAAGTATTTAGCTTTAATTAGGATTAATTTATTTAATAAGAGTTAATTTATTTCGTTAGATAAAAATTATATTTAAATTAGGGGGGGTGTTAGTGTTAGGGTTAGACTTAGCTTTAGGGGTTAATACATTAGAGTAGCGGTTAGGTCCGGTCAGCAGATTAGGGGTTAATACTTGAAGTTAGGTGTCGGTGATGTTAGGGAGGGCAGATTAGGGGTTAATACTATTTATTATAGGGTTAGTAAGGCGGATTAGGGGTTAATAACTTTATTATAGTAGCGGTGAGGTCCGGTTGGCAGATTAGGGGTTAATAATTGTAGGTAGGTTGCGGCGATGTTGGGGGCGGCAGATTAGGGGTTAATAAATATAATATAGGGGTCGGCGGTGTTAGGGGCAGCAGATTAGGGGTACATAGGGATAATGTAGGTGGCGGCGGTGTACGGAGCGGCAGATTAGGGGTTAAAAAAAATATGCAGGGGTCAGCGATAGCGGGGGCGGCAGATTAGGGGTTAATAAGTGTGTAAGGTTAGGGGTGTTTAGACTCGGGGTACATGTTAGGGTGTTAGGTGCAGACGTAGGAAGTGTTTCCCCTTAGGAAACAATGGGGCTGCTTTAGGAGCTGAACGCTGCTTTTTTTGCAGGTGTTAGATTTTTTTCAAGCTCAAACGGCCCCATTGTTTCCTATGGGGGAATCGTGCACGAGCACGTTTTTGAAGCTGGCCGCGTCCGTAAGCAACGCTGGTATTTAGAGTTGCAGTGGCGGTAAATTATGCTCTATGCTCCCTTTTTGGAGTCTAACGCAGCCCTTCTGTGAACTCTAAATACCAGCGGTATTTAAAAGGTGCGGGAGAGAAAAAAAGCATGCGTAGCTAACGCACCCCTTTGGCCGCAGAACTCTAAATCTAGCCGTTAGGTTATTACTAACAGGAATATCAATCAGGAAATCGTCGTTCCTTCTCTGTGTCCTAATCCTTCTTCTAAGAAGGAACGTCTGTTGCACAACTTGGACGTGGTTCGTGCTTTGAAATTTTATTTGCAGGCAACCAAAGAATTTCGTCAAACATCTTCTTTGTTTGTTGTGTATTCTGGAAAGCGTAGGGGTCAAAAGGCTATGGCTACTTCTCTTTCCTTTTGGCTGAAAAGCATCATCCGTTTGGCTTATGAGACTGCTGGACAGCAGCCTCCTGAAAGGATTACAGCTCATTCTACTAGAGCGGTAGCTTCCACATGGCCTTTTAAAAATGATGCTTCTGTTGAACAGATTTGTAAGGCTGCGACTTGGTCTTCGTTCCATACCTTTTCAAAATTTTACAAATTTGATACTTTTGCTTCTTCGGAGGCTGTTTTTGGGAGAAAGGTTTTGCAAGCAGTGGTACCTTCCGTTTAGGTTCCTGTCTTGTCCCTCCCTTCATCCGTGTCCTAAAGCTTTGGTATTGGTATCCCACAAGTAAGGATGAAACCGTGGACTCGGTACATCATGCAAAAGAAAACAAAATTTATGCTTACCTGATAAATTTCTTTCTTTTGCGATGTACCGAGTCCACGGCCCGCCTTGTCTATTCAAAACAGATGATATTTTTTATTAAAAACTTCAGTCACAGGGGCGTGTCCGACTTCCGATCAAGATGGCTGCTTTCAACTTGGGCTGTGATATTAGTGCAATTAAAACTGCTGTTTATTGCCTATTCCACATATAATTTACCACTCTTTTATAAGGGCTATAGTACTATTGAACATTAGAGAAACAGATTTATATTTTTTCTCTCTCCCACGGCAAGCCAGCCCAGCAGACCAAACTAGAGGAGGTGCACAGAGGAGGCCTTGCCGCGGCCTGGACCTTCATCTACCCCCCCTTTGTTCCTGTTTCAGGTTATAAGTGCGCAGACACTATGAATGTTCTAAACTTCTGCTTAATATATCCACTTTGATATAATAATGGAGGATTTACTAAATACTTTAATGCAAACCCTATCGAACTTGGAGAAAAACTTATGTGACATGCTACAGCAGACATCTACTCCCCAGCTGTGCCCTAAGCGTGTAGGAGAGAACGGTACTGAAACCCACGCTCCTGATGTAAGACCTGAACCATGCTCAATTTCAACACGGCACATTGACGAGCTTAATTCTCCACCAGACTTTGAATACCGCAGACTCTTGGCTTGGGAAGCGGAGAGTGACCCTTCCTGGCAACAGCCTGATATTGTGTACCGCATGGTCAGGCACCGAGAATATAATCAGCCCCGACAACAAGAGGGTCTGAGATATTGGTTGCACACACCCATGGCAGACACGGACGGTCTGCACACTGCAAACTTGGCTACCTCAAAGAGAGGGGTTTTCACCCCAAGGCGAATCCTAGCCACTGCGACGTCCATGTGGGAGCTACTGCTGCCAGATATTGAATCCACTATGCAGTGTTGCTACTGGGAGGAAGCGGCTCGAGAGACGGCTGGCTCTGTTTACGGCTCACTACAGGGGAGTCCCACGCTTGTGAAGAGCAAATGTGGTATACCTGCAAGACAAGGGATGGATATCGAAGGTGACGAAAGAGAAAACGTTGACCGGTATGGGTTATCGGATAGCTGGCTTGAGACGGATGGCATGGCTCTACATCTCATTTATGAGCCAGCCATTGGGCCTCTGCTTCGGGGGGCTAAATGGATTTTAATCCTGCTCTGTGACTCGCTTGGTTGGGATGATAGTCCCAGGGATAATTTGATGCCGCAGCGCTGGTGTGAAGGAACTATAACTGGGATCATGGAAACCACTCCAGGAGGAACTGAACCCCTATTGGGACTCATCCTGTGGTACTATGATGTGGGGTGAGATAATTGTTTTCCAGCTAGCAGAGACTATTTTAGGTTGTGAGTGGGACATTGAATAGATCCTGCTTGAGACTTCCTTCAACTAGTTAAAAGACTTATACAGTTATGATAATAGTTTATTCTGTTATGTTCTTTTTTTTTTTTTTCCTCTTTTCTTGCATACGGATCCTAATTAATAATGCCTGTACCCTATTATACGCCTGATGACTTTTCCAGTCGGTCTTAACGAGCTCCTAATGTAACAGGAAGTCAACGCTGTTATGGGACCGCTATAACAAACAGAATGTATCTGGTAGCTTGGTTCTTTAATTACTTTAGCTTGCTGCTTTGCACGTATTAGTTTCAAATGTTATGGTGGCACCAGGTATGACTCTGTTTCTGATAGAGTCCCATATCAGATGACATGGAGCTTTACTTTAATCTAGATGTACTTTTTTTGCGACAGCTTTTGTTTCCACTGTTTGCAGCCTGTTTGCTTTCTAGCTGCTACAAGTTGCATTACATTTGCAATTAGAGACTCATTCGTTTTGTACACCTAGTGCCCTCCTAACCCATTTTATGCACAGAATATACAGCCCTATTTTATATATGCTTTAGTACTAAACAGCAAATCTTTGTATTGAGCAATGCTGATAGTGGCCTCTTGTTATGCAACTATCCATGGTCCAGCTCTGGTGCTGCATGTTAATTCAGATATTATGAGTTTGCAGAGAGTATGTGACTATAATGTTGTGTACATTCTTTATTTTCGTGTTGCTAGTGTCTATTTTGTAAATACCTCAAGGGCTACTACTTATACCTAGCTTAGGGGGTAAATTAGAGTTAGCTGTTCTCTTATGTTCCCTACTGCTATTTGGAATATGTATATCTATGGGGCTCTCCGCTACTTCCATATAGCACTATCCCTTTTTTTCGTTAGTGATGGATTTGAATGTTTCAAATGCTTTTTGTGCTATGGTTATGCTTCACAGGCTCCACCATTGTGCAAAAGATCTGTAAGGTATCCTACACTGATATATCCTATCTTTATATACCTACAATTTATAGATGAGCGTTAGACCACAGTTGTAGTTGTTAATTTTCCCTATAATGTTTGCATATCACTACGGATACTATCTTTAAATCCTCATAGTCCATCCCTATGTGCTCGCTCATTTATAGTAACTGATGTTAATTGTATTTACTGAGAAGCTCTAGTTGAGAGGACCCAAAATGAGGCCCTCTCTATATCAAAAATGTAAAATTCTGAGGTCAAATAATAGTCCCATTCATCATCAGGATAATAGCTCATCATTAGAACCCATTTCAGGATATTAGTTCTTTACTGCTTGAAGTGCTTGTGGGTTTTATTTCTATGATGTAATACTCAGTATATGCTTAGTGATGTTCATTTATGTAAAATTGTCCCCACAGGTTGGGGGCCATTGTTTATGATTACACTGTTTTGGTTTATTTTTTGCCTCAATAAAAAGTATTAAAAAAAGAAAAAAAACTTCAGTCACCTCTGCACCTTATAGTTTCTCCTTTTTCTTCCTTGGCCTTCGGTCGAATGACTGGGGGGTGGAGTTAAGGGGGGAGCTATATAGACAGCTCTGCTGTGGGTGCTCTCTTTGCCACTTCCTGTTAGGATGGATAATATCCCACAAGTAAGGATGAAACCGTGGACTCGGTACATCACAAAAGAAAGAAATTTATCAGGTAAGCAATAGTGATTTCCAAGATCATCATGGAGCAATAGTTTGTGCTGCTGGTGGCTGCAGCATGGTCTCACAGGTTTTGGTATGCGGATCTTGTTCGGATGTCCAGTTGCCAACCTTGGCCACTTACATTAAGGCCAGACCTTCTATCTCAAGGTCCGTTTTTTCCATCAGGATCTCAAATCATTAAATTTGAAGGTATGGAAATTGAACGCTTAGTGCTTAGTCATAGAGGTTTCTCTGACTCAGTGATCAATACTATGTTGCAGGCTCGTAAATCTGTTTCTAGAAAGATTTATTATCGAGTTTGCAAGACTTACATTTCATGGTGTTCTTCTCATAAATTCTCTTGGCATTCTTTTAGAATTCCTAGAATTTTACAGTTTCTTCAGGGTGGTTTGGCTAAGGGCTTGTCTGCAAGTTCCTTGAAAGGACAAATCTCTGCTCTTTCTGTGTTATTCCACAGAAAAAATGCTAAACTCCCTGATATTCATTGTTTTGTACAGGCTTTGGTTTGTATCAAGCCTGTCATTAAATCAATCTCTCCTCCTTGGAATCTTAATTTGGTTTTGAAGGCTTTACAGGCTCCTCCGTTTGAGCCTATGCATTCTTTGGACATTAAATTGCTTTCTTGGAAAGTGTTGTTTCTTTTGGCCATCTGTTCTGCTCGAAGAGTTTCTGAATTATCTGCTCTTTTATTGTGAGTTTCCTTTTCTGATTTTTTATCAGGATAAGGCAGTTTTGCGGACTTCATTTAAATTCTTACCTAAAGTTGTGAATTCCAACAACATTAGTAGAGAAATT
The DNA here is from genome assembly GCF_027579735.1 of Bombina bombina. Lineage (NCBI taxonomy): Eukaryota > Metazoa > Chordata > Amphibia > Anura > Bombinatoridae > Bombina > Bombina bombina. The sequence goes on along the minus strand of NC_069499.1, from coordinate 237,989,579 downwards.
GTTGTCCCTTCTTTGTGTCCTAATCCTAAGAATTCTTTGGAAAGATCTTTACATTCTTTGGATGTGGTGAGATCTTTGAAATATCATGTTGAAGCTACTAAAGTTTTCAAGAAGACTTCTAGTCTATTTTTTATCTTTTCTGGTTCTAGGGAAGGTCAGAAGGCTTCTGCCATTTCTTTGGCATCTTGGTTAAAGCTTTTGATTCATCACGCTTATTTGGAGTCGGGTAAATCCCCGCTTCAGTAGATTACAGCTCATTCTACTAGGCCAGTTTCCACTTCCTGGGCTTTTAAGAATGAAGCTTCAGTTGATCAGATTTGCAAAGCAGCAACTTGGTCTTCTTTGCATACATTTACTAAATTCTACCATTTTGATGTTTTTTCTTCTTCAGAAGCAGTTTTTGGTAGAAAAGTTCTTCAGGCAGCTGTTTCAGTTTGATTCTTCTGCTTATAATTTGTTTTTTTCTTTTCCATTATAAGATTAAAATTTATGATTTGGGTTGTGGATTATTTTTTTCAGCAGAATTGGCTGTCTTTATTTTTTTATCCCTCCCTCTTTAGTGACTCTTGCGTGGAGTTCCACATCTTGGGTATTGCTATCCCATACGTCACTAGCTCATGAACTCTTGCCAATTACATGAAAGAAAACATAATTTATGTAAGAATTTACGTGATAAATTCATTTTTTTCATATTGGCAAGAGTCCATGAGGCCCACCCCTTTTTTATGGTGGTTATGTTTTTTTTGTATAAAGCACAATTATTCCAATTCCTTTGTTGATGCTTTTTTACTCCTTTCTTTATCACCCCACTTCTTGGGTATTCGTTAAACTGAATTGTGGGTGTGGTGAGGGGTGTGTTTGTAGGCATTTTGAGGTTTGGGAAACTTTGCCCCTCCTGGTAGGATTGTATGTCCCATACGTCACTAGCTTATGGACTCTTGCCAATATGAAAGAAATTAATTTATCAGGTAAATTCTTACATAAATTATGTTTTTCGGTAAAATTATTGTTTAGCATATTTCAAATTTGATGCCAGCCTAGAGCTGCTGTTTGAGTTCATTACTTGACTTACTGTCTTGCATATAACAATAGTTTTCTAGGACTATACTTTATTTTGAGAATTGGTAATAAAACAAAAACGGTTAAATCTGATTCTGTTACACAGAACTAAATAAAGAATAATACTAGCGATGCACCAAAATTTGGGCCACCGAAAATGTGCAATTCCAATTTCGGCCAAATGAGGTCCAAAATGTACAAAAATGTACAGCCCTCCCCTGTTCTATTGAGTTACATGTCTATCCTTAGCATAAGATGAGCAGCACAGCACTGGCATGTTGCACAGAGCACACACATACTTACTATGACATGATGATATTTAAAACCAGCAGAGACCTTTTTTTTTTTTTTTATAGAAGGAAACCAAAGTTCTGAATAGTAAATACAGTAATCAAAGGAGAATAGGTAACATGTTTATAAACACTTGATATTATCAGACACAGCCCTAAGCACACACAGTGAATATCTATAAGCCTTATATACAGTGCTCATACATCAGCCTCTTGTGCATAGACATTCTATTCTCCTGAGGCAAATATGTGTGCACACTATATATGCATAAGCCCCAAGCTCGCACACAGTTGGTACAAATTAGCACCCACCAGACAGTGTATACAAAAAAGCACAGTAACTTTCTATAACCACCTTGCACGTAAGGTTGTAGCTAAGTCCGGTGGTCCTGGTGATAGATGACAAGCAGACTCCATTTGGGGCGCCGGACATATAATCTGACGGGTCAGTGTGAGACCCAAACCAGGAACTAGGCAGAGATATGATGAGAGACGATCAGGTGCAGCCATGCCTATCGCACGGATAGCTACACCCAAAAACAAAACACATGTCCACCTTGTATTGTTGTCTGGCTATATCCACACTCTCCCTTATAGAGCTCCAGTTTCACTGCAGATCACGCCCTACGGTACAAGTGACCACATCCATTTGTTGGAGCTTTCCCGCCTACAAGCTCTCTCAGCTTGTACTGTAAAAAAGAAAAAAACTTTTTCGGGTTTGTTTCAGTTTTCAGCCAGGGGCATCCTGAATTTTCGGTATCGGCTTCGGTCCAGAATTTTCATTTCGGTGCATCCCTACGAACAAATGGAATATTTGCTTTTAAAATTTAATAACATGGATTGCAAAGTAGATGGGTTTGATCAAAATGTCAAAACCCCTAATCCGCTATCCCCCAAAAAGGCAAACTAAATAATAAACATATTAACCTCTAATCCGCCAACTCCCCACATCGCAAAGTACCTAATAAACATATTAAGACCTAAATTTCCAACTGCCCACAACGCAATGTACCTAATTAACCTATTAACACCTAAACTGCCAACCCCCCACAAAGCAAACTACCTATTTAACCTATTAACCCCTAGAACCCCCCCCCCCACACAACGCTATGTATTAATCTAATAATCCAAGCGCCCTAACCTAAGTTAACCCTAATTAGCAATACACTAACATAAAATAAAAAATACTAGCTACATTCAAAAACAACAAATACCTCCCCCCCCCTCTAAAAAAAATTAATAATTCCTTAATAAAAACATTATCCAAAATAAAACATAAATTATGCTTACCTGATAATTTAATTTCCATCGAGGGGAGGAGAGTCCACGGCTTCATTAATTACTATTGGGAATTAAGAACCTGGCCACCAGGAGGAGGCAAAGACACCCCAGCCTTAGGTTTAAATACCTCCCCCACTTTCCTCATCCCCCAGTCATTCTCCCGAGGGAACCTGGAACAGTAGAAGAAATATCAGGGTATAAAATGCCAGAAGATGATTAAATTTAGGTCCGCCCTACGTAGATACGGGTGGGAGCCGTGGACTCTACTCCTCTCAATGGAAAAGAAATTATCAGATAAGCATAATTTGTTTTCCATCTAAAAGGGAGGAGAGTACACGGCTTCATTCATTACTATTGGGAACATATACCCAAGCTCTAGAGGACACTGAATGAAACCGGGAGGGTAAAAAGGCGGACCCTAATCTGAGGGCACCACAGCCTGCAAAAACGTCAAATTTGTAAAAGTGTGTAAGGAGGACTAGGTAACCGCCTTACAAATTTGCTCCATAGAGGCCACATTCTTGAAGGCCACAATAAGAGATGTAGAGTGCCTGAAATCCTTTGTAGCCTGAAGATAGAACTTGAAGGCACGAACCACATCCAGGTTATGAAGTAACCTCTCCTTTGAAGAAGGGTAAGGACACAAAGAAAGAACTATTATTTCCAGATTGATGTTACGGTTAGACACCACCTTGGGGAGAAACCTCAACCCAGTGTGACGTACAGCCTTATCCGCATGAAACACCAGATAAGGAGAATCACATTACAAGGCAGCTAGTTCAGATACTGTGCGTGCCGATGCAATAGCCAACAGGAAGAGAACCTTCCAGGACAGAATCTTAATGTCAATGGAGTGCATAGGTTCAAAAGAAACCCTCTGAAACCTTAAGGTCTAAATTTAAGCTACAAAGCGGAGCTGACTTTCTAAAGATGGGTCTGATTCTAGACAGGGCCTGAACAAAAAGATTGGATGTCAGGGAGCTCAGCGAGTCTCCTATGCAACAAAACTGAAAATGCTGAAATCTATCCCTTTACGGAACTAGCGGCAAGACCATCTTGGAGAGAGGACAGAATCCTGGATACCTTCACCTTATGCCAAGGACATCCATGCTTCTCACACCAGGACAACTAAATCCTCCACACCTTATGGTAGATGCGACAAGTGACTGGCTTCCTTTCCTGAATTAGAGTATTAATCACACTGTCAGAAAAGCCTCTCTTGGCTAAGAACAGGCGTTCTATCTCCACACAGTCAGCCTCAGAGAATTATTTGTTCCATGAGCACAAATGCTCGCAGCTTAGGAAATAAATTACCTGAACTCATTTCAATAATGACTAGGGACAACTTGGATTTAGTAGCTATAACAGAAACATGGTACAATGATTTGCATGACTGGGACATAGTCATACCTGGATACAGGTTATTTAAAAAGAACAGAGTAGGAAAGAAAGGTGGAGGAGCTGCTCTGTATGTAAATGAAAATATAAAGGTTACTGAAATTGTAGGAACAAATGATGAGGTGGAAAGTATTTGGGTGACTTTGGAAATTGGAGATAAAAATGTGTTTAGAATAGGGGTTGTATATAGGCCTCCATTGCAGGATGAAAAACTGGACAATCTGTTATTAGAAGAAATGACCATGAAGGGTAAGGTTATAGTAATGGGGGACTTTAATTTACCAAATATAGACTGGAAGATTCCTTCTGCTAGATCAGTTAGAAGCAGGTATATTCTTGAATCTCTGCTAGGGGAATCACTTGAGCAATTAGTTAAAGAACCAACTCGTAAGGAAGCTATATTAGATCTAATACTTACAAACAGTGATACAGTTTCAGATGTGTCTGTAGGTTAGAACTTAGGATCCAGTGATCATCAATCTGTTTGGTTTAGTATTCATGTGCAGGAACTGTCCACCCAGACTAAAACAAAAGTTTTAAACTTTAGGAAGGCAGATTTTTAATTAATGTGAGAATACCTAAAAAAAAACTTTTTAAAAGGGAAAACTCTTTTTACAGGGGTTCAAGAACAGTGGTAATTTGTGAAACGTGCCATTTTAGATGCAACCGCACGCTGTATTAGACATGTCTGTAAAAGTATAAGAAAGCAGAAACCAATTTGGTTTTCCAAAGAAGTAGCACATGCTGTAAAGACAAAAAAGATACTTATAAAAATTACAGACACACACAAGCAGATGATGCTATAAAAATATGGAGACTCCAACAAAAAAAGACTAAGCAGTTAATTAGGAAGTTTAAAACTCATGCAGAAGAGAAGATAGCACAGTCAGTAAAACATGGGGACAAAACATTCTTTAGATATATCAGTTAAAGAAGAAAAGGTAAGGTAGGAATAGTATAAATGAAATCAGTTGGTAGAATAATAGGAGATAAGCAATTTGCAGACTGTCTCAATGATTACTTCTGTTCTGTTTTCACAAAAGATTGTGAAGATAGAATGTCTACATTAAGGGATGCTACAAAAAATTAACAGTAATCTTTTTACAGAGGATGAGGTTTTGTTAGCATTATCAAAAATAAATGTTAAAAAGGTAGTGGGTCCTGATGATATTCATCCAAGGGTTTTAAAAGAACTTAACTGATCTTTTTAATCAGTTACTATTAACAGGAGCTGTCCCAGATGATTGGAGAATAGCAAATGTAATACCTCTTCATAAAAAGGGCCGTAGAGAAGAATCTGGTAACTACAGGCCAGTTAGTTTAAAGGGACAGTTAACTCAAAAAAATTATCTTCTTTAATTTGTTTCCAATAATCCACTTTACCTGCTGGAGTGCATTTAATTGTTTACAAGTAGCTTCTTTACCCTTATATTGGCATTTGAAATAGTTGATTTAGCATGTGGTATCCCCACCTATTCTGAAAGTTTGTGGCCGCAGGTCCAAGCTATAAATAAGCTTTGTAAACACAGGCAGCAGAAGAAATTATACTCCCAGTGGGATATAGCAGAGATAAGGTAATAAAATGTTTATTTTCCATTGTTCTCTCCAAGTACTGGTGATTGTTTTATGGACAGATATAAGATAAAGAAGCAGGTATATTTACACAATGTGATACAGTAATGAGATCTGATTATAACTACAAGCTCAACCCATTTTATTAGGTTTTGGCTTCAAAACACAAAATCAGAGCTTTAATATACACAAAAAAACCTTAAAAGGCTAATTTTCATAAATTTTTCACTCTGCAGATGGTAAAAAAGCAATTGTAAACACATTAAGGGAAAAACTATTTTATAGTATACTGTCCCTTTAACTTCAGTAGTAGGGAAATTAATGGAAAGCCTCTTAAAACAAAGAATTATGACTTACATAAAGACAAACATTTTAGTGGACCAAAATCAGCATGGTTTTACTTCAGGGAGATCATGTCAGACTAATTTAATTGACTTATTTGATTATGTAACAAAAGTATTAGACAAGGCTGGAGCAGTTGATGTAGCATATCTAGATTTCAGCAAAGCATTTGACACCGTCCCACACAATAAACTAATTCACAAACTGTATCTCCTTGGTATAGATTAAAAAATTGTGAACTGGGTGGAATGCTGGTTTAAGGACAGAAAACAAATTTGTCTTAGTAAATGGAGTTCATTCAGCAGAGGGGGTGTTACTAGTGGTGTTCCTCAGGGGTCAGTTCTGGGGCCTGTTTTGTTTAACATATTTATCTGTTATATCAGCAAAGGGCTACAGGGGAAAGTATGTCTGTTTGCAGATGATACAAACATTTGTAAAAGAGTGGATGTTCCAGGGGGGGTAGACAAAATGAGAAGTGATATACAACAATTGGAGGATTGGCCAAACGACTGGGATCTAAAGTTTAACACAGCAAAGTGTAAAATAATGCATTTAGGGAAGAAAAATCCAAATGTAAATTACAGACTCAATTACACTTTACTGGCTGTTACAGATGAGGATCAGGACTTGGGAATTATTATTTACGATGATTTAAAACTTAGTAAACAATGTAGTAATGCAGCAAGTAAGTCTAGCAGAATGCTTGAATGTATTGGTAGAGGTATTTGCAGCAGAAATAGTAAGGTTTATATGCCACTTTTATAGATCATTAGTTATTCCTCATCTCGAGTATTGTGTGCAGTTCTGGAGGCCATATCTTCAGAAGGATATTAACAAACTTGAATCTGTGCAAAGGAGGCCTACCAAAATGGTACATGGTCTAAAAAATAAAACTTACCAGGATAGACTCAATGATCTAAATATGTATAGCTTAGAGGAGAGAAGGGAAAGAGGTGATATGATAGCAACTTTGAAGTACGTTAAAGGGCTTAGTAAAACTGAGTCTGTGGGTATTTTACATAAAATGGAAAATTCTAGAACAAGGGGTCATGATCTCAAGCTGAAGGGTAGTAGATTCAGTAGTAATTTGAGGAAACACTTCTTTACAGAAAGAGTGATTGATTTATGGAATAAACTTCCTCAAGAGGTAGTAGCGACAAATACTGTGGGGGACTTTAAAAATGCATGGGACAAGCATAAGGCTATCCTACAAACTAGATAAGTTTATACTGTTAGGTAATATCGGGCAGACTTGCTGGGCCTATGGCTCTTATTTGCTGTCAATATCTATGTTTTTATGTTTATATTTCGATGTTGAAAAGGGCCCTGAGACAGCAGATCCCTGCTACAGGGTAACCTCCACGGTGGAGAGGATGACATTCCCACCAGATCCGCAAACTACGTCCTCCGCGGCCACGAAGGAGCAATCTGAATGGCTGGGGTCCGCTTCTGTTTGATGCGTGTTTGTACCCCAATATTGTACTTGTTTGTTTGTGTATTTAATGCATCCCTGTAATGTTCCATTATTTTTTGTATAGCGCTACGTAATCTGCTGGCGCTTTATAAATACTAGTGATGCACCGAAATGAAAATTCTGGACCGAAACCGAATCCGAAAATCCGGGATGCACTTGGCCGAAAACCGAAACTGATACCGAAAATTTATTTTTTCAAATTAATCTATTTTATTTTTTTGCATAATTAGAGCCAATAAAAAAGCTCACCCTTTTATTGAAAGTAACACACTAAAATTGGACAAAAATATCTTAAAACAATAATATGCTACACAATAATTTTACCAAGAAAAAAAAAAAAAACACAGGCAAAAGATAATGCCATTTTTGTCCAAAATGTTTCTGCGACCAAAATTTTGGTGCATCCCTACTTAAAACAATTATAAATATCAATATACTGTATTATTCTTCATTTAGTTCTATGTAACAGAATCATATTTAACAGTTTTATTTTACCAATTATCCAAATAAAGTATAGTCCTAGAAAACTCATTATATGCAGAACAGTAAGTCAAGTAATAAACTTAAACAGCAGCTCTAGGCTAGCATCAAATTTGAAACATGCTACACAATAATTTTACCGAAAATAGCAGGCAAAAAAACCGAAAACCGAAATAGCCAAAAATGCAATTTTCGGCCGAAACTTTCTGCGGCCGAAATTTCGGTGCATCCCTAATAAATACCTGATAATAATAATAATAAAATGCGTGCCACTACGCAAGGTAGAAGTGGTAACGGTGGAAAAATGTAACCTAGGCTGAATCCCCAAGGAACCACTAAGGCATCTATCAGCTCCTCCTTGGGATCCCTGGACCTCGACCTGTATCGAGGTAGCTTGCAATTGAGTCTGGACGCCATGAGATCTATCTCCGGCGTTCCCCATCTTTGACAAATCTCCGCAAACACCTCGGGGTGAAGAGACCATTCCCCCGGATGGAAGGATTTTCTGCTGAGAAAGTCCACTTCCCAGTTGTCCACACCTGGAATGTAAATTGCTGAGAGCAAGCAGTGGTGGGACTTTGCCCACTCCAGAATCCTAGACACCTCCCTCATCGCAAGGAAGCTCCTTGTTACTCCCCTGATGGTTGATGTAAGCCTCTGAGATAATGTTGTCGGTCTTGAATCTGATTAAACTGACCCACTCCAGAGAAGGCCATGCCTTTAGAGCATTGTAAATTACTCGTAGTTCTAGGATGTTGATCGGAAGGAAAGACTCCTCCCTGGACCATTTTCCTTGTGCCATCCTGGCACCCCAAACGTCTCCCCATCCTGTCAGACTGGCGTCCTTGGTTACAATCTTCCAGGACGGTCCCGAGAAGGATGTCCCCATGGAAAGTTGCTCCAGACGGATCCACCAAGAGAGGGAGCTCCGAGTCCGAGCATCCATGGATATCGGCTGTGATAGATCTGAATGATCGCCGTTCCACTGTCTCACCATGCACAATTGAAGAGGTCTGAGATGGAACCTGGTGAATGGGATGACATCTATGCTTGACACCATGAGACCTATCACCCCCATACATTGAGCCACCGTCGGGCTTGTGGAGGACTGAAGGGCAAGACAGGTGGCCGCAAGCTTCCTGCGCCACTGATGTGTGAGAAATATTTTCATATATTATCGTGCCCAGGAACTCCACCCTCTTGCTGGGAACCAGGGAACTCTTTCCTGAGTTGATCTTCCAACCGTGAGATTGGCGCAGAAGAAGAAGAGCCCTCGAATGATCCTCTGCGAGGCTGAGCGACAGCGCCTGAATTAGTATGTCGTCCAGGTAAGGTGCCACCGCAATGCCCCTGGATCTGGACACTGCAAACAGCGTCCCCAGAACCTTTGTGACGACTCTCGGGCTGTCGCCAGACCAAAGGGAAGGGCCACAAACTGGAAATTTTGGTCCAGAAATGCAGATATTAGGAACCTGAAGTGGTTCCTGTGAATTGGCACATGAAGGTAAGCATCCTTCAAGTCTATGGTTGTCATGAACTGTCCCTCTTGAACTAGGGGCAGAATAGATCTGATCGTTTCCCTTTTGAACGATGGAACACTCAGAAACTTGTTTAAACACGTTAGGTCCAGAATCGTGCGGAACATGCCCTCCTTCTTTGGAACCACAAAAGGTTGGAATAGTACCCTAAACCCCTTTCTGCTAGGGGTACTGGTACAATAACTCTGAGAGAGGCGAGATCTCTCACACACTATAGAAAGGCCTCTCTCTTCTCTGGTCTTGAAGACAAGTTTGACAGGAGGAATCTGCCCTTGGGCGGATGGGATCTGAACCCTTCCAGAACCCAGGGGTCCTCAACGTCCTGCAGCCATGCATCTGATAATTGAGATAATCTGCCCCCTACGTGATCCGGAGACCGGCCGGGGGCCGCCCCTTCATGCCGATTTGGTGTCAACGGACTTCTTGCTCTGCTTAGACTTGTTCCAAGTTTGAGCCGACTTCCAAGATCCCTTGGACTGGTCCGCTTTCGTTGAAGTTTGCTGGCGCTGGGCCTTGTCCACACAAAAGGTACGAAAAGTAGATCCCTTAGGCTTAGCCTTCTTATCCTGCGGTAGAAAAGCTCACTTAACCGTGGATATGATTGAGTCCAATCCTGGACCGAACAGGATCTTTCCTTGAAATGTCAGGTACAACAGCCTTGATTTAGAGGTCATGTCCGCAGACCAAGATTTTAGCCACAGAGCCCTGCGCACTAAAACAGAAAAACCTGACACCTTAGCATTCAGGCGAATACTTTGCATATTTGCATCACAGATGAAAGAATTGGCGACCTTCAGCGCTTTAATCTTCTCCTGTATCTCATCGATGGATGTCTCCCCCTCGACCATTTCACACAGGGGCTCACACCAATATGTCACAGCTCCTGCGACCGCCGCAACGGCTGCTTTTGGCTGAAAAATAAACCCTGTGTGCTTAAACATCTTTCGCAACATGTTTTCCAGCTTTTTATCCATGGGCTCTTTAAACGACAAACTGTCCTCGAGGGGAATAGTCGTCCGCTTCGCAAGCTTAGAGATAGCCCCATCCACCCTTCGTTCTTAATAATAGTCATCTTAAAGGGAACTGGGAAAAACTGAGGTACTACCCTGTCCTCGTATACCTTGTCAAGCTTAGGTATCGCAGGTTTCTCCGGTATCTTAGGTTCCGGACCTCCAGAGTAGCAAGCACCTGCCGTAGCAGAAAGCACAAATTCTCCATCCTAAACCTATAACCAGGCTCCGCCGCCGCTGGAGCTTTAGATGACACGGACTCCGACCCAGAAGGGGCCTCCTCCGAAGATTCGTATTGGGCCTCGTCATCGAATAGAGCCTCTGGATCTTCCATCGGCGAGGACAAACCCTGGGCCGGGCTGCTATGATAAACCCTACGCTTGCGCTTAGCAAAATGTGGTAATGCATGGATCACTTTTCGAAACCGCCGATTCCAGTTGGTCCACAACGTCCGACGGCCAACGAATCTCTCCCGAAGGAGTAACGGTTGGACCCCGGGGTGCTGCATGTGTAATCGTAGATGAATTCAGGGAACGCACCTCCCGGGACGAAGAACCCTCAGAGGTGGACGGCTCAGTAGTCCTAGACATCCATTCACATTTAGATGTTGTAACCTTATCAAGGCATGTGAAACATAGTTGAGCAGGCTGATCTACCAGAGCCTCCTCACAATAAACACAGGAATGAGAATTTGTTAAGGATGGAGAACCTTCTAACGCGTGAGAGTCCTCCATTGCTTGCACTTGTGGATAGACTAATTTAATTTACAAAAAAAAAGGCACCTTTATACCACCAATATCCGGGGCACTCAACACCTCCTAGGACCCGGACTACAGAAACCGCTACGTCTCCTGTGCCACAAATCAACAGAGAAGGATAGATAAACTCACCCAGTCACGTGGAATGCCTGGCAGGACCGCCCCTTCACTAGGGAAAAACGCGCCAAAAATGGCTGCAAGATTCCCGCAAGTAAACTGAAAGTTCCACACATTGCCAGAGCCTCATCTCGCACATAACGCAGCAATGACACACTATAAACAATATTATGTATAAACCCCGCCCCCTGTTCAATAATCCCCCTTTCCTGGAATATTAACCCTTGATTCTGTAAAGATAAAAAGACGCCACACTGTGACCCTGTCTTCTATTTTATCATTAATAAAAAATGAAACGATCTTACCAGAATCTACGCCGTGGAACAGGAACACGGCCCTTCAAGTGTGACAGGTTAGTAGCCTCGCTCCTGACATGGACTTGAGTGTAGAAAGCAGGCAGCGAAACTCGGCAACGCTGATTGCTTATGGAGCTGTTAATATAAGTTGGGATGGTTTCGCAGAAAGACTCTCCCTGCATCCCAGGACTCTAACTTTTGCCCAGGTTCTCACTGAGAGGCTGACAGGACTACATAATTCAAAAAAAAAAAAAAAAAGGAGAGTGGACCGAGCGCTAATTGGAAGGTGCCTTAAGCTTACTATCAGACTAGCCTCCTAGTAGGCTAAAAAAATGTGGATGAGAGAAGGGTTATGGTAAGCGCTAAAAAAAGCTTAAAAGGCTAAAATAAGTGGGTACAATTTAATACAATCTAAATGCTAGCATCACACATATAAGAAGTTAAAACAAAATGCATGGATCCATGTCTGACAAAAAACATAAAAATACAAATTAGCATAGGTAAAACATACCAATGAGTATAAAATGAGAGAAATCTCCTAATAATGATGTAGCACATGATAAGTGAACCTTTGTAATGAAATTGAGGGCTCTGCCGTGCAAAAAGTGTAAATAGAGTGGAGTGTGAAACCAACAATACTAAAACAATGTGTTAATGAAATAGTGTGAATCAAATATCAATACTGAATTCCCAATAATAAATAAGTGCACATATAAAACCTGAAAAGGTAAATAGAAAAACACTCCGGTGTGGAGTGTGAGTTATCCCAATAATGTAGCAATGTCAATACAGTCACAATAATAGTCCCATGTAAGTCTGTCGAAGTGTCCTCCAGGTGACGTGAAGATGTGCTGATGTGGATTAAAAGTGTTTAAAAAATCCAAACTCTAACTTCAAATCCAAAACCAGTGTGGAACGGCTGAAAATTGTGAATGAACTGGTCAAATAGTCAAATCCAAAAATAAAAGAACATCAAAAATGTGAAAAATATATCAGGAACAGGTGGCAAAATCACATATGCATGAGTAAAAGCTGGGTGTCTGAAGTTATATACTCATAGTGAAACAGTAAAACGTTAAAAAAACATTAAAAACCTAAAGGACTACATAATTCTCCAGTCCCAATGCGAAGAGTGCTACCCTCCATAAGAGACTACTCCGAAACTCCGGCACTCCTCTGCCATCCTCCTGTGACGAAAGGCAAAGATTGACTGGGGGATGAGGGAAGTGGGGGAGGTATTAAAGCCTTTGGCTGGGGTGTATTTGCCTCCTCCTGGTGGCCTGGTTCTTAATTCCCAATAGTAATGAATGAAGCCGTTGACTCTTCTCCCCTTTTAGATGGAAATCCTATCATTACATAAAAATAAAAAAACTAACATTACATTAACATAAAAATAAACTGATTACAAAAAATAAAAAAATCTGAGATTACAGAAAAAAATTAAATTAAATATTCCTAATCTCATACCCCCTTAAAAACAAAAAAGCCACCTCAAAATAAAAACACCCCCTAATCTAAGAGTAAACTACCAGTAGCCCTTAAAAGAGCCTTTTGCAGGGCATTGTCCTAAAGTGATTAGCTCTTTTCTTCTTAAATAGAAACAGTCCACAGCTGCATTCATTACTTTTGGAAAATAAGAACCTGGCCACCAGGAGGAGGCAAAAACACCCCAGCCGAAGGCTTAAATACTCCTCCCACTCCCCTCATCCCCCAGTTATTCTTTGCCTTTTGTCCCAGGAGGTTGGCAGAGAAGTGTCAATTTATTTTGTCTCTTATGGAGGGTAGTACTCTTCAACATGGGACAGGAGTTTTAAGTAATCCTATCAGTCTCTCAGTGGGGGCTTGGATGAAAGTTAGAGTCAGGAGATGCAGGGAGAGTCTTTGTGCGAAACCATCCCGACTCATGTTAACAGATCCTCAAGTAATCGGCGTTGTCGAACTTTGCTCCGCTGCCTGCTTTCTTCTCAAGTCCATGGCGGAGGCGATTCTACTATCTGTCGCACTTGAAGCGCCATGTTCCTGTTCCACGGCATAGATTCCGGTAAGATTGTTTAATTTTACTTTCTTCATGAATGTACTGTAATTCAGATGTTTCCAGACAGGCTACCACCTTGCGGGTCTATCTTAACATAAAGGTCTCAGTGAGTCTCCTTTAGTATCTTGAAATTAAGGGTTAATATCTCCTGAGGGGGGTTATTGAACAGGGTTTTTTTTTAATCATGTTTGTTATTTGATTCAACCTGCTTATGTGTTGTGTTAATTGGGCTCATGGTTTGGAACATTAAGGCCTCTGGAAGTGACGCAACCTTATGGTTGGGCATGCTTTTTTGTACTGTACGGATCACCTTGTGGCCGGGCGTGATTACGTTCCGTCTTCCATTTCCGCATTCCTGACCATGTGGCGAAGGAGAAATTATAGTCCGCAGGGGTCTGGTGCATAGGAGGTGGTGAGTGCCCCAGCCATTGTGGGTGTCAATTGCCACTTCTTTAGTCCATATTTGCATATTCTCTCTCCAGTTATGGAGGAATCTGAGACTGTTTTAATTTCAGATTCTGTGTCCGGTGACGAATCCGGATTGGCCTCGTTGACACATGTCAACCATGTCATATGCCATATGAGAGCGCCTTGTTCCTCGGGCTCGGGGAATCAAGGGACAGCTGAGCCATCCGCCTCTGTGGGTGCCATCCTCCCAGAGGCGAGTTTCCTACCGCTCCATACTTCTGCACATACGGGTAACCCAGTTTATGATTATTCCTCCATGCAGGGCGGCGTGTTCCCCCCGGAGTTTGCAGCACGTTTTCGCTTCCATGTATTTTTGGAGATTATTTGTCTGCAGAGTCCAGACGTTTATTTGCGATTGTGCTTGTGCTCTATTGTCCCGGGTCTCCCACCTTGGAGAAGGCCTCTACAGTTCCCTGCGGGTGTAACTGTCCCTGAGTGTTGTGCCTTTCGTTACAGAATTGCGCACCTTCACGTATTACTCAGAAATGGTTTTCAGTTATTAAATGACCATATCCTTATCGGATACGGGAATTTTCAGTCTGCTAATTCAAATGGTGCACCTCATTAGACACGTGGGGACGATGTAATCTCCCAATTGTTATTTTATTGAGATCTTTCCCAGTTGATGGAAGGTCAGGGCTCGGTTTGGCTGGTCCTGCGGGTAGGCATGTTTCTTCTTGGGCGTTAACCTCCGGGTTGCCTTATATTTTCTTTTTATCCTATAGGATGTTTTCTATATTGTTTGATTCCTTTGGGAACCTTCTGGGATCAATACTCTTTGTTACTTCTCCGGAAGTTGTTTTGGACATGTTAGTCCTATGTTAAAAATGTCCGTTTTCCTTTCTTCCCCTCTGAGGGAAAATTTATGCAGCTTGCCAGTTAGGGCCCTTGGTGCAGGCTGGTCCTGTTGGGTTTGTTTGGTCTTGTGGCTGTTCAGACACGTGGCGCTGTTCTGTTCGGCTGGTCCGGTCGAGGCGCCGAGTGCTCAGGTTATCATTTGTTTACATGTTTCAACTAATCAGTGGAGGGTTGGAGGGCTTAGCGCTCTCTTACCACGGTTTGAGCGATTTGGCCTTCATTTTTGAGGCTCTGGATTTGTCCTTTTGGACTTGGTCAATCAACAGCTATTAGTGTAAATAGCTGACTAGCATGCGGGAGGTTTGCAGTTTGAAATCAGCTGCAACTCTTTGCACCTTGAATGTGTGCTTGTACGCTGTTTAATGTCCAAGGACATCTGTGTAACCAGCTGCAGCTATTGCACATTGACCGTGTACTGTCTAGCTGAGTATGAAGACCTTTTTGGTCTTCTTCCGTTGTCTCCTTTTAGGGATCTGGGTTCCCTGGAGATGGCTGATCCCTGTGGGGACTTAGGGCTTTGCTGGAAAGGCTTTGCGCATTTTCTCCCTGTATTCCTCTGTTTGTTGGAGATGATGTGTAGACTAGCCCGGCTTGAGGGGTTTTGACCTCGAGGTATCCCTTGCTTTGTTGTCCTTAGGCTGTTTTGAGAAGTCTAGGGACTCTAGGGTCGTAATACGACTTCTATCGCCTTGAGCCTTATAGCGTAGGATTTTAGCAAGGGGTGGTTCCTTCCTTTGGTCGGGTCTTACGAGTTCTTCTCGTTATCCGGATTGACCTGGATATTGCACCATATCCCTTGTCTGTTTTTTTGTCAGACGGGGTGTTCAGTTCTCGGGTATTTGTTTAACAATTGGGTGCCCAGACCTGTTTTCTCCCTGAGGCTTCCGGTTGCTGAGGCTTCACTCAGCGTTTTTCCTTGTGGACCCAGTTATGGGTTGTTACTGAAATCTTAGGCCTAAGGGCTGGTTTGGGGTTCCCCGGTACTGGAAACTTGGGCTATGTCCTTTACTGAATCTACCTGACCTGGTCATGGTTGGCATGTCTGTTACTCATTAGGCTTAATATGCCTTAGAGTTGGGTTACCTAGGTCAGCTTGCTAGGGTAACCCTTGGATTCACTGCTTTGCATGCAAATTGTTTTGCGGTGTCTCTGCTGCATCTATTACACAGGTGATGTATGTTGGCAAGCTACTTTTAAGGGGGTCCTTTCCAAGGACATCTGTGTTGGGGATTGATCTCTCCTTAGCCGGTGGCTTCGTGATTTGAGGGCAGATGTGGCCTTTCTGGCTACATCCCTTTTCTTAAGGGGTTATTCTCCTCCTTATGGAGATGTAGTCCCTTCCTTCTTGGGGCTTCTCCTGGATCAGGAGGTTGGAACTGTGGGTTAACTTTCAGAGAGGGGCGTCTCTCTGGGTTGTTCCATCTGGAGTCTTGCTTGCTCCAAGTTGCGACTTTGTTGGGCCTTTTTGCTAGATTCTTTGGGTCTACGGCCTTGTTGTCTGTTTTAGGAGTCGAATTGCACCCGTGCTCTGGGGGGATGGCTGTGGCTATTCTTCCGCTCGTTTTTTAGCTGATTTCGGGGTTATTCTGTTCCTCTGTTTCGGATCCACTGATGCTCGGTTGGTCCGGCTGGGTGTGGGTTCTGAGAGACGTTGTCATTTTCAGGATCTAGGTGGGCATAGTTGCTAGCTCACTAGGCTTACAGGCAGAGGGTCCAGGATTACACCTCCTTTCGGGCTCTGGGTGTAACCTCTCTTTTTGTATTCTATGTTCAGATGCTGTGAGGACTCATTCTTCAGTTGTCTTTCAGTGCTTGCATGATGTTGGAAAGCAGACTGTCTCTATGTCCGGACTTATTCCAGGTTCCGCTTGGTCTAGGCGTAGCCTCCTTTCTCTATTGGTCCCATTTGGGTCTATGTGGGCTAGGCTCACTGTTGGAGGTTTCCTTTTATGGATTATGGTGACCTTTTGGTTTCTTTCTGTTCTCCTTTGCCTTGTCCCCTTGGGAGTTTAGGCTGGTGTCCCCTTCATTAGAGTGGGGTGAGTGGTGAGGGACCGACTTTTGGGCGACAGTGTTTCCTGGAGGACTGTTAGCTCAGTTGAGTCTGATTCGCGGTCTCTAGCTTGGCTTCTGGACTATCTGCGGGCCAGTGTCCGGTTCAGGCCTGGTGCTCTCAGTATGGGCCGCCTATTGTACCCTCCCATCTTGGCATTCAGTGTCCTCTGTAGCTTGGGTATTGTTTTCCCAAAAGTAATGAATGCATCTGTTTACTCTTTCCATTTAAGAAGAAAAACATAAATTATGCTTACCTGATAATTTTCTTTTCTTCTGATGGAAGAATCCACAGCTCCCCACCCGTTATTCTTTGTGGGGCGTCCTTATTTATTCTTCTGGCACCTTTCACCTGATATTTCTTCTACTGGTCCTTGTTCCTCGGCTGAATGACTGGGGGATGAGGGGAGTGGGAGGAGTATTTAAGCCTTTGACTGGGGTGTCTTTGCCTCCTCCTGGTGGCCAGGTTCTCATTTCCCAAAAGTAATGAATGCAGATGTGGACTCTTTCCATTAGAGGATATTATAGATAGAATTAAGGCCCTTAAGTTGGCTAATTCTTTAATTACAGATGCCGCTTTCCAACTGGCTAAATTAGCGGCAAAGAATTCAGGTTTTGCCATTTTAGCATGCAGGGCGTTATGGCTTAAGTCCTGGTCTGCTGATGTGTCATCAAAATCTAAACTTTTGAACATCCCTTTCAAAGGAAAGACCCTATTCGGGCCTGAACTGAAAGAGATTATTTCAGACATCACTGGAGGGAAAGGCCATGCCCTTCCTCAGGATAAAACAAATAAAATGAGGACCAAACAAAATAATTTTTGTTCCTTTTGGAACTTCAAGGGTGGTCCAGCTTCATCTTCCTCTGCTGCAAAGCAAGAGGGGAATTTTGCCCAATCCAAGTCAGTCTGGACACCTAACCAGGCTTGGAACAAGGGTAAACAGTCCAAGAAGCCTGCAGCTGCCTCTACGACAGCATGAAGGGGTAGCCCCCGATCCGGGACTGGATCTAGTAGGGGGCAGACTCTCTCTCTTTGCTCAGGTTTGGACAAGAGATGTTCACGATTCCTGGGCTTTAGAAATTGTGTCCCAGGGATATCTTCTGGACTCCAAAGACTCCCCCCCAAGGGGAAGATTTCACATTTATCAGTTGTCTGCAAACTAGACAAAGAGAGAGGCGTTCTTACGCTGTGTAGAGGACCTACATACCATGGGAGTGATCCGCCCAGTTCCAAAAGAGGAACAATGGCTAGGATTTTACTCAAACCTGCTTGTGGTTCCCAAAAAAGAGGGAACTTTCAGACCAATCTTGGATCTCAAAATTCTAAACAAATTCCTCAGAGCACCATCATTCAAAATGGAGACTATTCTGGCCATTCTACCAATGATCCAGGAGGGTCAATATATGACTACCGTGGACTTAAAAGGATGTGTATCTACACATCCCTACTCACAGAGATCATCTTCAATTCCTCAGATTTGCCTTTCTGGACAGGCATTTCCAGTTCGTGGCCTTTCCCTTCGGGTTGGCCACGGCTCACAGAATTTTCACAAAGGTGCTAGGGTCTCTTTTGGCGGTGCTAAGGCCGCGGGGCATAGCAGTGGCGCCTTATCTAGACGACATCTTAATTCAGGCGTCGATTTTCCAACTAGCCAAGTCTCACAAGGTGAACGTAAAAAAGAGTTCTCTCTTCCCTCTCACAAGAGTTTCCTTCCTAGGGACTCTGATAGACTCGGTAGAAATGAAAATATTTCTGACGGAGGTTAGAAAATCAAAACTCTTAACCACTTGCCGAGCTCTTCATTCCATTCTTCGGCCATCAGTGGCTCAGTGCATGGAGGTAATCGGGCTCATGGTAGCGGCAATGGACATAGTTCCTTTTGCCCGCCTACACCTCAGACCACTGCAACTATGCATGCTCCAACAGTGGAATGGGGATTATGCAGATTTATCTCCTCAACTGCATCTGGACCAGGAGACCAGAGATTCTCTTCTCTGGTGGTTGTCTCAGGACCACCTGTCTCAGGGAATGTGTTTCCGCAGGCCAGAGTGGTTCATTGTAACGACAGATGCCAGCCTGCAAGGCTGGGGTGCAGTCTGGAACTCCCTGAAAGCACAGGGCTTATGGTCTCGGGAGGAAACTCTCCTCCTGATAAACATTCTAGAACTGAGAGCGATAGTCAATGCGCTTCAGGCGTGGCCTCAGCTTGCTGCGGCCAAATTCATCAGGTTTCAGTTGGACAACATCACGACTGTATCTTATATCAATCATCAAGGAGGAACAAGGAGTTCTCTAGCGATGATGGAGGTAACCAAAATAATCTGATGGGCAGAGGATCACTCTTGCCATATCTCAGCAATCCATATCCCAGGAGTAGAGAACTGGGAGGCGGATTTCCTACATCTTCAGACTTTTCATCCGGGGAAGTGGGAACTCCATCCTGAGGTATTTGCACAGCTGACTCAGCTATGGGGCACACCAGAATTGGATCTGATGACGTCCCGACAGAATGCCAAATTTCCTTGTTACGGGTCCAGGTCCCGGGATCCCCAGGCGGTACTGATAGATGCTCTAGCAGTGTCTTGGTCCTTCAATCTGGCCTATGTATTTCCACCGTTTCCTCTCCTCCCACGTCTGGTTGCCAGAATCAAGCAGGAGAGAGCTTTGGTGATTCTGATAGCACCTGCGTGGCCACGCAGGACTTGGTATGCAGACCTAGTGGACATGTCCTCGGTTCTACCGTGGACTCTGCCAATGAGGCAGGACCTTCTAATCCAAGGTCCATTCACGCAGCCAAATCTAATTTCTCTGCGTCTGACTGCTTGGAGATTGAATGCCTGATCCTATCAAAGCGTGGTTTCTCTGAGTCGGTCATTGATACCCTGATTCAGGCTAGAAAGCCTGTCACCAGGAAGATCTATCATAAGATTTGGCGCAAATATCTCTATTGGTGTGAATCCAAAGGTTACTCATGGAGTAAGATTAGGATTCCTAGAATATTGTCTTTTCTCCAAGAAGGATTGGAGAAGGGATTATCAGCTAGTTCCCTAAAAGGACAAATATCTGCTTTGTCTATTCTGTTACACAAACGTCTGGCAGATGTCCCAGATGTTCAAGCATTTAGTCGGGCCTTGGTCAGGATCAAGCCTGTATTTAAACCTGTTGCTCCGCCATGGAGCCTAAACTTAGTTCTTAAAGTTCTTCAAGGGGTTCCATTTGAACCTATGCATTCCATAGATATTAAGCTTCTATCTTGGAATGTTTTGTTTTTAGTAGCTATCGCTTCGGCTCGAAGAGTTTCTGAGCTATCTGCTTTACAGTGTGATTCACCTTACCCTGTTTTCCATGCAGATAAGGTGGTTTTGCGTACCAAACCTGGGTTTCTTCCTAAGGTTGTTTCTAATAGGAATATCAATCAGAAGATTGTTGTTCCTTCACTGTGTCCTAATTCTTCATCAAAGAAGGAACGTCTGTTGCACAATCTTGATGTGGTTCGTGCTTTAAAGTTCTACTTACAAGCAACTAAAGATTTCCGTCAAACATCTTCATTGTTCGTTGTTTATTCTGGTAAACGGAGAGGTCAAAAGGCTACGGCTACCTCTCTTTCCTTTTGGCTGAAAAGCATCATCCGTTTGGCCTATGAGACTACTGGCCAGCAGCCTCCTGAAAGAATTACTGCTCATTCTTCTAGAGCTGTGGCTTCCACATTGGCTTTTAAAAATGAGGCTTCTGTTGAACAGATTTTTAAGGCGGCGACTTGGTCTTCGCTTCATGCTTTTTCCAAATTTTACAAATTCGATACTTTTACTTCTTCGGACGCTATTTTTGGGAGAAAGTTTCTACAAGCAGTGGTGCTTTCCGTTTAAGGTACCTGTCTTATCCCTCCCTTCATCCGTGTCCTAAAGCTTTGGTATTGGTATCCCACAAGTATGGATGAATCTGTGGACTCGATACATCTTACAAGAGAAAACATAATTTATGCTTACCTGATAAATTTATTTCTCTTGTGATGTATCGAGTCCACGGCCCACCCTGTTTATTTAAGACAGGCAGTATATTTTTTTTAAAAAACTTCAGTCACCACTGCACCCTATAGTTTCTCCTTTTTCTTCCTAGCCTTCGGTCGAATGACTGGGGGGTGGTGCTAAGGGAGGAGCTATATAGACAGCTCTGCTGTGGGTGCTCTCTTTGCCAGTTCCTGTAGGGAAGGAGAATATCCCACAAGTATAGATGAATCCGTGGACTCGATACATCACAAGAGAAATAAATTTATCAGGTAAGCATAAATTATGTTTTTTCCAAAGAATTCTTAGGATTAGGACACAAGGAAGGGACAACAATTTCTCTACTAATGTTGTTAGAATTCACAACTTTAGGTAAAAATTAAAATGAAGTCCGCAAACCGCCTTATCCTGATGAAAAATCAGAAAAGGAGATTCACAAGAAAGAGCAGATAGCTCCGAAACTCTTCTAGCAGAAGAAATAGCCAAAAGGAACAACACTTTTCAAGAAAGTAGTTTAATGTCCAAAGAATGCATTGGCTCAAATGGAGGAGCCTGTAACGCCTTCAAAACCAAATTAAGACTCCAAGGAGGAGAAATTGATTTAATTACAGGCTTAATACGGACTAAAGCCTGTACAAAACAGTGAATATAAGGAAGTTTAACAATCTCGCTGTGAAATTAAACAGAGAGAGCAGAGATTTGTCCCTTCAAGGTACTTGCAGACAAACCTTTATCCAAACCATCCTGTAGAAACTGTAAAATTCTAGGAATGCTAAAAGAATGCCAAGAGAATTTATGAGAAGAACATCAGGAAATGTAAATCTACCAAACTCGATAATAAATCTTTCTAGAGACAGATTTACGAGCTTGTAACATAGTATTAATTACTAAGTCATTGAAACCTCTGACTTAGCACTATGCGTTCAATTTCCATACCTTCAAATTTAATGATTTGAGATCCTGATGGAAAAACGGACCTTGAGACAGAAGGTCCGGCCTTAACGGAAGTGGCCAAGGTTGGCAACTGGACATCCTAACAAGATCTGCATACCAAAAAAAACCTGTGTGGCCATGCTGGAGCCACCAGCAACACAAACAATTGTTCCATGATGATTTTGGAAATCACTCTTGGAAGAACAACTAGAGGTGGAAAGATGTAAGCAGGTTGATAACACCATGAAAGTGTCAACGCATCTACTGCTTCCGCCTGAAAATACCTGGACCTGGACAGGTATCTGGGAAGTTTCTTGTTTAGATGAGAGGCCATCAGATCTATTTCTGGAAGACCTCACATCTGAACAATCTGAGAAAACACATCTGGATGAAGAGACTACTCCCCCGGATGTAAAGTCTGACGGCTGAGAAAATCCGCCTCACAATTGTCTACACCTGGGATATGAACTGCAGAAATTAGACAGGAGCTGGATTCCGCCCAAACAAGTATCTGAGATACTTCTTTCATAGCTTGGGGACTGTGAGTCCCACCCTGATTGACATATGCCACCGTCGTGATATTGTCAGTCTGAAAACAAATGAACGGTTCTCTCTTCAACAGAGGCCAAAACTGAAGAGCTCTGAGAATTGCACGGAGTTCTAAAATATTGATTGGTAATCTCGCCTCTTGAGACTTCCAAACCCCTTGTGCTGTCAGAGATCCCCAGACAGCTCCCCAACCTGAAAGATTTGCATCTGTTGTGATTACAGTCCAGGTTGCCTGAACAAAGAGGCCCCTTGAACTAAACGTTGGTGATATAACAAAGGGTAGAAGGAAGCAGCACTCTTAATCCACTGTCCATAAAATCCAAAAAAGTTTTATTTCAAATCGTTAAAATCAAAACAGACAGCACAGCACAGTACAGACTTCACAAGTGGAGGGGGAGCAAGGATTTGCTCCCCCTCCACTTGTGAAGTCTGTTCTGTGCTGTGCTGTCTGTTTTGATTTTAACGATTTGAAATAAAACTTTTTTGGATTTTATGGACAGTGGATTAAGAGTGCTGCTTCCTTCTACCCTTTGCTATGGATTTGGCTCAATTCTTATTTTAGCTGGCACCACGCCAACAGTGCTTCCTTTTGTGCCGACATTCTGGGGCTGTAATTGGACAACAGCTTACACACCCTCCTCAGGCTGTAGCGACGTCATTCCCCCATTCACTGTTGGTGATATAACCATCACATAAGAGAGTGTCGAACATTGGGATTTAAGGATATTAATTGTGATAACTTTGTATAATCCCGGCACCATTGATTCAGCATACAAAGCTGGAGAGGTCTCATGTGAAAACCAGCAAAAGGAATCGCGTCCGATGCTGCAGTCATGAGGCCTAAAACTTCCATGCACATAGCCAGTGAAGGGAATGACTGAGACTGAAGGTGCCGACATGCTGCAACCAATTTCAAACGTCTCTTGTCTGTTAGAGACAGAGTCATGGACACTGAATATCTCTGGAAGCCTAAAAAGGTGATCCTTGTCTGAGAAATCAAGAAACTTTTTGGTAAATTGATCCTCCAACCATGTTTTCGAAGAAACAACAATAGTTAATTCGTGTGAGATTCTGCAGAAAGTAAAGACTGAGCTAGTACCAAGATATCGTCCAAATAAGGAAACACTGCAATACCCTGTTCTCTGATTACAGAGAGTAGGGCACCTAGAACCTCTTGGAGCTGTTGCTAGGCCAAATGGAAGAGCAACAAATTGGTAATTCTTGTCTAGAAGAAGAGAATTTCAGGAACTGATAATGTTCTGGATGAATCGGAATATGAAGGTAAGCATCCTGCAAGTCTATTGTAGACATATAATGTCCTTGCTGAACAAAAGGCAGAATAGTCCTTATAGTCACCATCTTGAAAGTTGGTACTCTTGCATAACGATTCAAAATTTTCAGATCCAGAACTGGTCTGAATGAATTTTCTTTCTTTGGGACAATGAATAGATTTGAATAAAACCCCAGACCTTGTTCCTGAAAAGGAACTGGCATGATTACCCCTGAAACCTCCAGGTCTGAAACACACTTCAGGAAAACCTGAGCTTTTATTGGATTTACTGGGATGCGTGAGAGAAAAAATCTTCTCACAGGAGGTCTTACTCTAATTACTATTCGGTACCCCTGAGAGACAATGCACTGAATCCATTGATTTTGGACAGAATTTGCCCAAACATCCTTGAAAAACCTTAATCTGCCCCCTACCAGCTGAGCTGGAATGAGGGCCGCTCCTTCATGCGGACTTAGGGGCTGACTTTGCTTTCTTAAACGGCTTGGATTTATTCCAATTTGAGGAAGGCTTCCAATTGAAAACAGATTGCTTGGGGGAAGGATTAGGTTTTTGTTCCTTATTTTGACGAAAGGAACGAAAACGATTAGAAGCCTTAGACTTACCCTTAGGTAAAAAAAACCTCCCTTCCCCCCAGTAACAGTTGAAATAATAGAATCCAACTGAGAACCAAATAAATTATTACCTTGGAAAGAGAGAGATAGCAATCTAGACTTAGAAGTCATATCAGCATTCCAAGATTGAAGCCACAAAGCTCTTTTAGCTAAAATAGCTAAAGACATGGATCTAACATCAATTTTGATCATATCAAAAATAGCATCACAAATAAAATGATTAGCATGTTGCAGTAAATGAACAATGCTATATAAGTCAGAATCCAAATCTTGTTGCGCTAAATTCTCCAACCAAAAAGTTGAAGCATCTGCAACATCAGCCAAAGAAATAGACCTAAGGAGATGACCTGAATATAAATAGGCTTTCCTTAGATAAGATTCAAGCTTCCTATCTAAAGGATCTTTAAAGAAAGTACTATCTTCCATATGAATAGTGGTTTGTTTAGCAAGAGTAGAAATAGCCCCATCAACTTTGGGGATCTTTTCCCAAAACTCTATTGAAACTGTTGGTAAAGGATACAATTTTTTAAACCTTGCAGAAGGATTAAAAGGAGTACCCAGCTTATTCCATTCCTTGGAAATCATATTAGAAATAGCATCAGGAATAGGAAAAACCTCTGGAGTAACCACAGGAGGTTTAAAAACAGAATTTAAACGTTTACTGGTTTTAATATCAAGAGGACTAGCTTCCTCAATATCCAAAGTAATTAACACTTCTTTAAACAAAGAACGCATATACTCCATTTTAAATAAATAAGTAAATTTGTCAGTGTCAATATCTGAGGAAGTATCTTCTGAATCAGATATATCCTCATCAGAGGTGGATAATTTATTATGTTGTTGATCATTTGAAATTTCATCAACTTTATGAGAAGTTTTAAACGACCTTTTACGTTTTTTAGAAGGCGGAAATGCAGAGAAAGCCTTCAGAATAGAATCAGAAACAAATTCTTTAAAATTCATAGGTATATCATGTACATTAGAGGTTGAAGGAACTGCAACTGGCAATGTACTATTACTGATGGATACATTCTCTGCATGTACAAGTTTATCATGACAACTATTACAAATGACATTAGGAGATATAATCTCCACAATTTTACAACAAATGCACTTAGCTTTGGTAGAACCGATGTCAGGCACCCTGTTATACATCCACTTAGAACTAGGAGTGTCGAATACTTAGCTATTGTCAAAACAAGTATATAAAAATTTTTATACTT
The DNA here is from genome assembly GCF_027579735.1 of Bombina bombina. Classification (NCBI taxonomy): domain Eukaryota; kingdom Metazoa; phylum Chordata; class Amphibia; order Anura; family Bombinatoridae; genus Bombina; species Bombina bombina. The sequence goes on along the minus strand of NC_069499.1, from coordinate 237,963,939 downwards.
TGGTATTGATCTCCACATTTGTGGTAGAATTTGCGTACTTTATCACCCTACAATGAGTTTATTGTTTTTAATTTGCACATCCCTCAATTTTAACTCTTTTTTTATGTGTACATAATAAAAGTTATGTTTTATTAACTCCAGTGAGATCTATCTAACCATTATCGTGTCACTTTCAACTCAGATATTATATATGCCTACTATGAGTGCTAAGAATGTATTCTAAGATGGGCTCTCAACCCATCACACGTTGGTTCTGAAAGCATAAGTTTTGCTTTCAAATCCACAAACAAACAACTAATTTCTACAATAACTTGTTCTCGTGGATACAATTTACATCTTTAAATTAAAGTGAATGTAAAGTTAACGTAATGTGGTAAAGTCAAACGATAGAAGTTTCAAAATGAAGGAGAGTTTCAATCATGAAATCTTTACTATATACTTATCTTCCGAGATATTTCAATAGAAACGCTCTATGGTTAAGAGCCGATCCTCCACCCGGCATAATCCGCAATTGATTGACAGATTACTCATCTGCAATCAATTAATCGTAGTTTCCACCTTTACACAAACGTCACCTCCAGGGTTGAATATGGCTACCGGAACTTCAGTTCTTATCCGTAGAGCGTTTCTATTGAAATATCTCTGAAGATAAGTATATAGTAAAGATATCATGAATGAAACTCTTTCATTTCGTATCTTCTATCGTTTGACTTTACCATATTACGTTAAATTTACAGTCACTTTAAAGGAAGAAGAGCAAAATAAATGACACTATATAGTAGAAAGTTTATATTCTTTTTTTTTTTTCTACACATAAACATATAATATTACTTACTAGCTATTTTTTATTTCAGAAATTTCAGGGCGACACTATTACTGTAAAGGATATTTTCATGCTGTTCAAAATCAATATCCTAATTCAGAAGCCACGATACAGTGTACCTCCTGCTCACGTAAGTAGCTATACATGTATTGTCATTTATGTACACTATATACATAGGGAATGATAATGGCTTCCTTAGAGGGACAGTCTACGCCAGAATTTTTATTGTTTAAAAAGATAGACCATCTCTTTATTACCCATTCCCCTAGTTTTGCACAACCAATTCTGTTGTTATATTAATACACTTTCTCTTGTAAAGGTGTATCCAGTCCACAGGTTCATCCATTACTTGTGGGATATTCTCCTTCCCAACAGGAAGTTGCAAGAGGACACCCACAGCAGAGCTGTCTATATAGCTCCTCCCCTAACTGCCACCCCCAGTCATTCTCTTGCAACTCTCGACAAGATAGGAAGTTTAAGAGAGATGTGGTGACTTAGTGTAGTTTTTACCTTCAATCAAGAGTTTGTTATTTTTAAACGGTACCGGCGTTGTACCGTTTTACTCTCAGGCAGAAATTAGAAGAAGAATCTGCCTGGAGGTTGATGATCTTAGCGGTTTGTAACTAAGATCCATTGCTGTTCTCACACATAACTGAAGAGTATGGAAAGAAAACTTCAGTTGGGGGGACGGTTTGCAGATTAACTGCTTTGAGGTATGTTCAGTATATTTATTTCTAGAGAGATAAGGTCTAGAAAATGCTGACAGAGCCTTGTATATTTGAGGTAAGCCTGATGCAGTGATTTAACGATGACTGGGATCATGCTTACAAAAAAGAGTAATATTCATGTTAATACTCATATTACTTAGTGTCAAAACGTTTGCATGGTTTATAAAAAAAAAAAAAAAAAAGTTTTTTCTCTGAGGGTGATAAATCTTTATTTGGGGCCTAGTTTTCCACATGGCTAGTCAGATTACTCCTAGGAGTACTTTTTTAAGGCCCTCTGACATCGAGTGCATAGTGGGAGGGGCCTATTTTCGCACTCTAAATGCGCAGTTGATATTTAGACTGAGACATCCAGCTTCCGTAAAGGAGTCCTCTGGCATCTAGGACCACTATAGAGGGTTTTTTTCCTGCAAAAATCGTGTTTAAGGGCAGGTAGGAGCCACAGCAGAGCTGTGGCAGTGTGTTTGACTGTTTGTTAACGGTTTTAACGTTTTTCAAATCCGGTTTGGGGCCTAAGGGGTAAATCATCCATTTGCAAGTGGGTGCAATGCTCCTTTAGTCCCTTATACACACTGTAAAAATTTCGTAGAGTTTACTACTTTTTAATACTGTTTTGCAGTTTATGTGGTAGTTTTTTTCTCTTAAAGGCACAGTACCGTTTTTGTTTAATTGCTGTTTCACATTTATTAAAGTGTTTTCCAAGCTTGCTGGTCTCATTTCTAGTCTGTTAAACATGTTTGACATAGAGGAAACTCCTTGTTCATTATGTTTAGAAGCCATTGTGGAACCCCCTCTTAGAATGTGTACCAAATGTACAGATATTTCTATAAGTTATAAAGACCATATTATGGCATTTAAAGATTTATCACTAGAGGTTTCTCAGACTGACAAAAGGGAGGTTAAACCACCTAGCTCTCCCCATGTGTCAGAACCTATATCTCCCGCTCAAGTGATGCCAAGTACATCTGGCGCGTCCAATGCGTTTACCTTACAAGACATGGCGGCGGTTATGACTAATACCCTCACAGAGGTATTGTCCAAACTGCCAGGGTTACAAGGAAAGCGAGACAGCTCTGGGGCTAGAACAAATACAGAGCTTTCTGACGCTTTAGTAGCTATGTCCGATATACCCTCACAATATGCAGAAGCCGGAGAGCTTCTATCTGTGGGTGACATTTCTGATTCAGGGAAGGCGTTATTTCAGTCTGACTCTGAAATTACAGCATTTAAATTTAAGCTGGAACACCTCAAGACCTACTGGTTATGGGAGTGATCCACCCAGTTCCAAGGAAGGAACAGGGCCAGGGTTTTTTTTTCAAATCTGTTTATAGTTCCCAAAAAAGAGGGAACTTTCAGATCAATCTTGGATCTCAAGATCCTAAACAAATTTCTCAGGGTCCCATCCTTCAAGATGGAGACTATTCGAACCATCCTACCTAAGATCCAGGAGGGTCAATATATGACTACCGTGGACTTAAAGGATGCTTATCTCCACATTCCGATACACAGATATCATCATCAGTTCCTAAGATTCGCCTTCCTAGACAGGCATTACCAGTTTGTGGCTCTTCCCTTCAGATTAGCCACGGCACCAAGAATCTTTACTAAGGCCACGAGGCATAGCGGTGGCTCCTTACCTAGACGACATTCTGATACAGGCGTCGACTTTTCAAATCGACAAGTCCCATACGGACATTGTTCTGGCATTCCTGAGGTCTCACGGGTGGAAGGTGAACGAAGAAAAGAGTTCTCTCTCCCCTCTCACAAGAGTTTCCTTCCTAGGAACTCTGATAAATTCAGTAGAAATTAAAAAAAATTCTGACAGAGGTCAGGTTGTCAAAACTTCTAACTTCCTGCCGTGCTCTTCATTCCACTTCTCGGCCATCAGTGGCTCAGTGTATGGAAGTAATCGGCCTAATGGTAGCGGCAATGGACATAGTTCTGTTTGCCCGCCTACATCTCAGACCACTGCAACTTTGCATGCTCAATCAGTGGAATGGGGACTACACAGATTTGTCTCCTCGGATAAATCTGGATCAAGAGACCAGGGATTCTCTTCTCTGGTGGCTATCTCGGGTCCATCCGTCCAGGGGAATGAGTTTCCGCAGGCCAGAATGGACTATAGTGACGACAGATGCCAGCCTTCTGGGCTGGGGCGCAGTCTGGAACTCCTTGAAGGCTCGGGGTTCGTGGACTCAGGAGGAATCCCTCCTTCCAATAAACATTCTGGAACTAAGAGCGATATTCAATGCTCTTCAGGCTTGGCCTCAGCTAGCTGCGGTCAGGTTCATCAGATTTCAGTCGGACAACATCACGACTGTAGCCTATATCAACCATCAGGGGGGAACAAGGAGCCCCCTGGCAATGTTGGAGGTTTCAAGATAATTCTATGGGCAGAGGTTCACTCTTGCCATCTCTCAGCTATCCATATCCCAGGAGTAGAGAACTGGGAGGCGGATTTTCTAAGTCGGCAGACTTTTCATCCGGGGGAGTGGGAGCTCCATCCGGGGGTATTTGCCCAGCTGATTCAACTATGGGGCAAACCAGAACTGGATCTCATGGCGTCTCGTCAGAACGCCAAGCTTCCTTGTTACGGGTCCAGGTCAAGGGATCCCCAGGCAGCGCTGATAGATGCTCTAGCAGCGCCCTGGTCCTTCAGCCTGGCTTATGTGTTTCCACCATTTCCTCTGCTCCCTCGTCTGATTGCCAAGATCAAGCAGGAGAGAGCTTCGGTGATTTTGATAGCTCCTGCGTGGCCACGCAGGACTTGGTATGCAGATCTGGTGGACATGTCATCCTTTCCACCATGGACTCTGCCGCTGAGGCAGGACCTTCTACTTCAAGGTCCCTTCAAACATCCAAATCTAATTTCTCTGCGTCTGACTGCTTGGAGATTGAACGCTTGATTTTATCAGAGAGTGGTTTTTCCGAGTCGGTCATTGATACCTTAATTCAGGCTCGAAAGCCTGTCACCAGGAAAATCTATCATAAGATATGGTGTAAATATCTTCATTGGTGTGAATCCAAGGTTTACTCATGGAGTAAGGTCAGGATTCCTAGGATATTATCCTTTCTCCAAGAAGGATTGGAGAAGGGATTGTCAGCTAGTTCCTTAAAGGGACAGATTTCTGCTCTGTCTATTCTTTTGCACAAACGTCTGGCTGAGGTTCCAGACGTTCAGGCGTTTTGTTAGGCTTTGGTTAGAATCAAGCCTGTGTTTAAACCTGTCGCTCCGCCATGGAGTTTAAATTTAGTTCTTAAAGTTCTTCAAGGGGTTCCGTTTGAACCTTTGCATTCGATAGATATTAAACTTTTATCTTGGAAAGTTCTGTTTTTAGTAGCTATCTCCTCGGCTCGAAGAGTTTCGGAGTTATCTGCTTTACAGTGTGATTCCCCTTATCTGATTTTCCATGCAGATAAGGTAGTTTTACGTACCGAACCTGGGTTTCTTCCTAAGGTGGTATCTAATAAGAATATCAATCAGGAGATTGTTGTTCCTTCATGATGTCCTAATCCTTCTTCAAAGAAGGAACGTCTGTTACACAATCTTGATGTGGTTCGTGCTTTAAAGTTTTATTTACAAGCTACGACAGATTTTCGTCAAACATCTGCTTTGTTTGTTGTCTACTCTGGACAGAGGAGAGGCCAAAAGGCTTCGGCAACTTCTCTTTCTTTTTGGCTAAGAAGCTTAATCCACTTAGCTTATGAGACTGCTGGCCAGCAGCCTCCTGATAGAATTACAGCTCATTCTACTAGAGCAGTAGCTTCCTCTTGGGCTTTTAAACATGAGGCCTCTGTTGAACAGATTTGTAAGGCGGCGACTTGGTCTTCGCTTCATACCTTTTCTAAATTCTACAAATTCGATACTTTTGCTTTCTCGGAGGCTATTTTTGGGAGAAAGGTCTTACAGGCAGTGGTGCCTTCCGTTTAAGTTCCTGCCTTGTCCCTCCCTTCATCCGTGTCCTAAAGCTTTGGTATTGGTATCCCACAAGTAATGGATGAACCCGTGGACTGGATACACCTTTACAAGAGAAAACAAAATTTATGCTTACCTGATAAATTTATTTCTCTTGTGGTGTATCCAGTCCACGGCCCGCCCTGTCATTTTAAGGCAGGTGTTTTTTATTTTTTAAACTACAGTCACCACTGCACCCTATAGTTTCTCCTTTTTTCTTGCTTGTCTTCGGTCGAATGACTGGGGGTGGCAGTTAGGGGAGGAGCTATATAGACAGCTCTGCTGTGGGTGTCCTATTGCAACTTCCTGTTGGGAAGGAGAATATCCCACAAGTAATGGATGAACCCGTGGACTGGATACACCACAAGAGAAATAAATTTATCAGGTAAGCATAAATTTTGTTTTTTACCTCTGTGGTTACCTTGTATCTAAACTTCTGCAGGCTGCCCCTTATTTCACTTCTTTCGCATTTATCAGTACTGACTTATAAATAACCCCATGGGAGTGAGCACAATGTTTATCTATTTGGCACTCAAAAACCTGCGCTGTCTAGCAATGAAAAACTATCAAATGTACTGAGATAACAGGCGGCCTTTAAGGTCTTAGAAATTGGCATTTGATCGTACCCAGGTTTAGCTTTTAACAGAATACCAAGAGAACAAAGCAAATTTGATGATAAAAGTAAAGTGGAAAGTTTTTTAAAATTGCATGTCCCTTTAAATATGTAGTACTAACCTCTGCATTACTAACAGTTACTCAAAACTGATATAGTTGTGTTTCTCATGCAGTCCAGTGTTTCCCAAACCCAGTCCTTAGGAACCCTTAACAGGCCAGATATTCATTATATCTTAACTACAGCACCAGTGAAATAATCAGCTGATGGGTGAGCTAATTATTTAACCGGTTCTCTAGTTAAGATATAATAAATATGTGGCCTTCTAAGGGTCCGAGGTACTGTGTTTGGGAAACATTGACTTAGACGATCTCTTAGGCTTTGTATCTCCTCTATTTGAAATGGACAGAATTCACCCCTCCTCCAAATTTACCACCATTAACACGGTTCCCTTAATTCCTAGTCCTGTCCTGTACAGAACTTGGCATTGTCTATTATGTCCCTCTCTTCTCCCTACCTTTCCGACAATTTGGTAAGGTTGCTCTATTTGCTGTAGCTACTGTCTGAGGTAAGAGGCTTCTGGAGCTGATGCCTGTTGTGGAAAACCCTAGAAAGGCTTCATTTGATTTCAGATCAGTGAGGTGCTTTCTGTGTTATTTTTCTTTTTTTTTGCCACTTTTATTTTTCCATTAAAATGTTTTATTGAATTTTAACTAAGTGTACAAGAAAAATTGAAGTATTGCAGTTGAATATGATGCATAAATAAAATAAATAGGAAACAAGTGAGGAATCATCACATATCAGTTTCACAAGTTGCCCCCACAACAATTAGTGTCCATAGTTACACATGTATTATTTGTACGTCTCAAGCAAAGTGTACATTAGGAAAAATAAATAATAATTGGTCGTCCAAAAGATCATTTACCTGTCTTAACTATACATTCCTGAATTTTTTGCCACTTTTTATTTAAAAAAATGTTTATTTGATGTTTAATCCCTACACAACAAAGTATAACCTTACTGCTGTTGGATGTTTATTTAAATTTTGAATTGCATTTCTTATCTCTATAAGCAGCAGCAGCTGCTGTTATTCAGAGGTAATGAAGATTTGTTTGCATAACACCTATAACTTAATGGCAAAATTTCTCTTAATTATCTCACTTGAAAAGGAGCAGATGCAGTCTATTTTGAAGAGCAAAAATAAATCCGCTCTTACTATAATGCAAAATGACTGTATCTTTTTTTTCTTAAATGTAAAGAGTCCACAGCTGCATTCATTACTTTTGGGAATTAAGAACCTGGCCATCAGGAGGAGGCAAAGAAACCCCAGCCAAAGGCTTAAATACTCCTCCCACTCCCCTCATCCCCCAGTCATTCTTTGCCTTTCGTCCTAGGAGGTTGTCAGAGACGTGTCAGAATTTTTAATTTTTGTTTTTGTCTCTTATGGAGGGTAGTACTCTTCGGCATGGGACAGGATTTTTAAGTAGTCTTGTCAGTCTCTCAGTGAGGGCTTGGATGAAAGTTAGAGTCCGGAGATGCAGGAAGTTTCTTCCTGCAAAACCATCCCGACTCATGTTAACAGCTCCTCAAGCAATCAGCGTTGTCGATCTTCGCTCCGCTGCCTGCTTTCTTTTCTCAAGTCCATGGCGGAGGCGATGCTACTATCCGTCACACTTGAAAGGCCGTGTTCCTGTTCAATGTACTATAATGTGAATGTTTCCCATGAGGCTATCACCTTGCGGGTTTAACTTATAACATAAAGGTCTCAGTGAGTCTCTGTTAGTATCTTGGAATCGAGGGTTAATATCTCTTGAGGGGGGTTATTGGACGGGGGGGGGGTGTTATAATCATGTTTGTTATGTGATTCATCCTGCTTATGTGTGGTGTTTATGGGCTTGTGGTTTGGAACTTTGAGGCCTTTGGAAGTGACGCAGCTTTTTTGCTGAGTGCGCTTTTTGGACTGTACGGTTCACCCTTTGTCCGGGGCGTGGTTACGCTCTGTTTCCCATTTCCGCATTCCTGACATTGTGGCGACTGAGTTATTCTAGTCCGCAGGGTCTGGTTATAGGAGGTGGTGAGTAAACCAGCCATTGGTGGTGTCAGGTGCTGTTTTTGTTTTTTACTGTTTATAGTTCATATTTGTGTATATATATTATGGAGAATTCTGATGCTGAGACTGTGTGCTCATTTCAGATTCAGTTACAGAATATTCTGATACAGGGACGATTATGATATTAGATTCAAATTCTGTGTCCAGTGACGTATCCGGTTTGGCCTCATTTGGACCAGTTTTGTGCCATATGAGAGAACCCGGGTTCGGGGAATCAGGGGTCTGCTGAGCCATCTGCCTCTGGGGGTCCTTTCCTCCAGGGGGCGAGTTCCCTACCGATTCTTGCTCCTACACATGCGAGTAATCCAGTTTATGATTCCTCCACACAGGGTGGCGTTTTCCCCCCGGAGGTTGCAGCACCTTTTCGCTTTTAGATATTATTGCCGATTGTTCGTCTGCAGAGTCCAAACGTTTCTTTGAGAATGTGCTTGTGCCTTATTGTTCCGGGTCTTCCGCCTTGGGATGGGCCTCTACAGTTCCCCGCGGGTGTAACTGTTCCGGAGTGTTGTTCCTTTTGTTACAGGATTGCGCACCTTAATGTGTTGCTTAGACATCTTTTTCAGTTATTGAATGACCCTATCGTTAACAGATATGGGAACTTTCAGTCTGATAATTCGAATGGTGCACCTCATTAGACGTGGGGGGTTATCTCCTGTTTGTTTTTATTTGAGATCTTTCCCAGTTTTTTTGAAAGATAGGGCTCCGTTTGGCTGGTCCTGCGGGTAGGCCTGTGTCTTTTGGGCGTTAACCTTCAGGTTGCCTTATATTTTATGTTGTATCCGATGGGATGTCTTTGTTTTTCTTCGGGAACCATCTATGATCGATACTCTTGTTACTTCTCCGGAAGTTGTTTGGATATTAGTCCTATGTTTAATAATGTCTGTTTTTGTTTTCCCCTATGTGGGAGAATTTATACAGCTTGCCGGTTAGGACCCTGAGTACAGGCTGGTCCTGTCGGGTTCATTTGTTTTTGTGGCTGTTAAGTCACGTTGCCCTGTTCTGCCAGACCGGTTCAGTAGTGGCACTGATTGCTTAAGTTATCTTTGTTTTCATATTCAACTAAGCATTCTAGAGGACCTGTGGGTCACGAGGCGGGAAAGGATTGTTTCAGTCCTTATAGCCTTCAGTCATAGATGGACCTGGAAGCCCCACTGTGTCGTTTTGACATCTGATTTCATCAGAACCTAGAGTTTCCTCCTCCATATGGGGGAGGGCTGGCGGGTGTAACGCCCCGTTACCACTGAGGAGTGGTTTGGCCTTAAGTTTTAGGCTTCAGGATGATCCTATTGGGGCTTTATCCAACAGCTTGTATGGATAGCTGTACGGCATAAGGAAGGTTTTCTATTTTAAAACCTGTCGCAAATTTTGGCACCTTAAGGGTGCGTATATGACGTTTCTAGTGTTTCTAGATACGGTTTTTATTTCCGGCCGCGTAGGGTCTGTCATGACTTCTGGAACCTTTGGGTCTTCTTCCTTTGTCTCTGGCTGTGTTAGACCTCCATTAGGAATCTGTGTTCTGGACGTTGGTTGTTCCCTGTAGGGACTTGCTTAGCTCAGGGTTTTCCGGAACTGGGAAGGCTTAGCACCTTTCTCTCCTCTGTGTCCTCTGCCGGTGTGGCGGTAATAGGGAGACTAGCCGTGCTAGTGGGGTTTTTGAACTTCGAAGTATCCCTTTTGTTGTCCTGAGGCCATTTTAAAGTCCTATCATTAGGCTTTTAGCCTTGCTCCTTGGAGTGTTGGACTTTATTTGGGGTGGTTCCTTCATTTGGTAGGGTCTTTCGAGTTCTGTTTGCTGTCCGGATTTTCTGTATTTGCTCCATTCCCTTTGTCTGTTTTTTTGACCAGTAGGGGTGTTTAGTTCCAGGGTATAGTTACTCCTGTCCAAGTTTTGAATTGTTTTGGTTCCCAGGGCTGGTCGAGATATTCCACGCTCTTGGGAATGGGAGCTATGTCTTTGCTCCATCTACCTAACCGGGTCAGGATTGGCCCGGTTTATCGGAGTATTTATTACTCCTTGCAACAGAGTAACCCATGTCATCTGGGGTTAGGTGGGTGGCTTGCGCCTCAAGACTGGTGGGTTTCTACCCAGCTACTGGCACTGATTTCCAGTTTCTGGTGTGCCTAAGGGTTGCATTCCCCTGTTAGTTTGTCAGTGTACCCATGGATTCTCTGCTTTGCAGGCAAATGGGTTGGCTGTGCCCCTGTTGAGCGAACTACTTGTGAGGGGGTACTTTCTAGGACATTTGACTTACGACCTCTTCCCTTTTTCTTTAGTGGATATTCTCTTCTTAGGGAGACGGAGTCGTTGCTAGGGGCTTCTCCTGGTCGGGAAGTGGAATGTGGACTGGGTTTCCCCTGGAATCTTGCTGGCTCCATGTCAGACTGTGGGGCCTTGTTTTGATAGATCCCTGGGTCTATGGCCTTGTCTGTTTTCAGAATTAAGTTGTACTTTTACTCTGGAAAAAAGGCTCTGCCATCTTTACACTCGTGTACCATTTCTCCAACATAGGTGTGTCCGGTCCACGGCGTCATCCTTACTTGTGGGATATTCTCCTCCCCAACAGGAAATGGCAAAGAGCCCAGCAAAGCTGGTCACATGATCCCTCCTAGGCTCCGCCTTCCCCAGTCATTCTCTTTGCCGTTGCACAGGCAACATCTCCACGGAGATGGCTAAGAGTTTTTTGGTGTTTAAATGTAGTTTTTCTTCTTCAATCAAGAGTTTGTTATTTTAAAATAGTGCTGGTATGTACTATTTACTCTGAAACAGAAAAGAGATGAAGATTTCTGTTTGTAAGAGGAAAATGATTTTAGCAACCGTTACTAAAATCGATGGCTGTTTCCACACAGGACTGTTGAGATGAATTAACTTCAGTTGGGGGAAACAGTGAGCAGACTTTTGCTGCTTGAGGTATGACACATTTCTAACAAGACTTGGTAATGCTGGAAGCTGTCATTTCCCTATGGGATCCGGTAAGCCATTTTCTTAGTTTTAAATATAAGAATAAAGGGCTTCACAAGGGCTTTAAAGACTGGTAGACATTTTTCAGGGCTAAAACGATTACTTTATAAGCATATTTAATGGTTTATAACTTTGAAGAGTTATTTAATCTTGGGAATTCTGTTAAAAAAACGGCAGGCACTGTATTGGACACCTTTTTCACTGGGGGCCTTTTCTAGTCATAGGCAGAGCCTCATTTTCGCGCCACTAATGCGCAGTTGTTTTTTGAGAAGCAAGGCATGCAGATGCATGTGTGAGGAGCTCAGATCCACTGAAAAAGCTTATTGAAGGCGTCATTTGGTATCGTATTCCCCTCTGGGCTTGGTTGGGTCTCAGCAAAGCAGATACCCAGGGACTGTATAGGGGGTTAAATGTAAAAATGGCTCCGGTTCCGTTATTTTAAGAGTTAAAGCTTTCAAATTTGGTGTGCAATACTTTTAAGGCTTTAAGACACTGTGGTGAAATATTGGTGTATTTTGAACAATTCCTTCATACTTTTGCACATATTCAGTAATAAAGTGTGTTCAGTTTAAAATTTAAAGTGACAGTAACGGTTTTATTTTAAAACGTTTTTTGTGCTTTGTTATCAAGTTTATGCCTATTAACATGTCTGAACTATCAGATAGACGATGTTCTGTATGTTCGGAAGCCAAGGTTCCTCTCCATTTAAATATATGTGATGAATGTGACAAACAAAGTAGGGACAATGATACCACTGATAATAATGTTGCCCAAAATGATTCCTTAAGTGAGGGGAGTAAGCATGGTACTGCATCATCTCCTTCTATGTCTACACCAGTCTTGCCCACTCAGGAGGTCCCTAGTCCATCTAGTGCGCCAATCCTCCTTACTATGCAACAATTAACGGCTGTAATGGATAATTCTATTAAAAACATTTTAGCCAAAATGCCCACTTATCAGCGAAAGCGCGACTGCTCTGTTTTAGATACTGAAGAGCATGAGGACGCTGATGATAATGGTTCTGACATGCCCTTACACCAGTCTGAAGGGGCCAGGGAGGTTTTGTCTGAGGGGAGAAATTTCAGATTCAGGAAAAAATTTCTCAACAAGCTGAACCTGACGTTATTACATTCAAATTTAAATTGGAACATCTCCGCGCTCTGCTTAAGGAGGTGTTATCTACTCTGGATGATTGTGAGAATTTGGTCATTCCAGAGAAATTATGTAAGATGGACAAGTTCCTAGAGGTCCCGGTGCCCCCCGAAGCTTTTCCTATACCCAAGCGGGGTGGCGGACATTGTAAATAAAGAATGGGAAAGGCCCGGCATACCTTTTGTCCCTCCCCCTATATTAAGAAATTATTTCCTATGGTCGACCCCAGGAAGGACTTATGGCAGACAGTCCCAAGGTCGAGGGGGCGGTTTCTACTCTAAACAAACGCACCACTATCCCCTATAGAGATAGTTGTGCTTTCCAAAGATCCTATGGATAAAAAATTAGAGGGTTTGCTTAAAAAAATGTTTGTTCAGCAAGGTTACCTTCTACAACCAATTTCATGCATTGTTCCTGTCACTACAGCAGCGTGTTTCTGGTTCGAAGAACTAGAAAAGTCGCTCAATAAAGCATCTTCTTATGAGGAGGTTATGGACAGAGTTCAAGCACTTAAATTGGCTAACTCTTTTACCTTAGACGCCACTTTGCAATTAGCTAGATTAGCGGCGAAAAATTCAGGTTTTGCTATTGTGGCGCGCAGAGCGCTTTGGCTAAAGTCTTGGTCAGCGGATGTGTCCTCCAAGAACAAATTTGCTTAACATCCCTTTCAAGGGGGAAAACGCTGTTTGGCCCTGACTTGAAAGAGATTATTTCAGACATCACTGGGGGAAAGGGCCACGCCCTTCCTCAGGATAGGTCTTTTAAGGCTAAAAATAAAACAAATTTTCGTCCCTTTTGCAGAAACGGACCAGCCTCAAATTCTACATCCTCTAAGCAAGAGGGTAATTCTTCTCAAACCAAGCCAGCCCTGGAGGACCGATGCAAGGCTGGAACAAAGGTAAGCAGGCCAAGAAGCCTGCTACCCGCTACTAAGACAGCATGAGATGCTGGCCCCCCCCGATCCGGGACCGGATCTGGTGGGGGGCAGACTCTCTCTCTTCGCTCAGGCTTGGGCAAGAGATGTTCAGGATCCTTGGGCACTAGAAATAGTTTCTCAAGGTTATCTCCTGGAATTCAAGGAAACTACCCCCAAGGGGAAGGTTCCACAGGTCTCAATTGTCTTCTGACCAGATAAAAAGACAGGCATTCTTACATTGTGTTAGAAGACCTGTTAAAAATGGGAGTGATTCATCCTGTTCCATTAAGAGAACAAGGGATGGGGTTTTACTCCAATCTGTTCATAGTTCCCAAAAAAAGAGGGAACATCAGGCCAATTTTGGATCTCAAGATCCTAAACAAATTTCTCAGGGTTCCATCGTTCAAATGGAAACCATTCGGACAATTCTTCCTACCATCCAGGAAGGTCAATTCATGACCACGGTGGATTTAAAGGATGCGTATCTACATATTCCTATCCACAAGGAACATCATTGGTTCCTAAGGTTCGCCTTTCTGGACAAGCATTACCAGTTTGTGGCACTTCCATTCGGATTAGCCACTGCTCCAAGAATTTTCACAAAGGTACTAGGGTCCCTTCTAGCGGTGCTAAGGCCAAGGGGGCATTGCAGTAGTACCTTACTTGGACGACATACTGATTCAAGCGTCGTCTCTGCCACAAGCAAAGGCTCATACGGACATTGTCCTAGCCTTTCTCAGATCTCACGGGTGGAAAGTGAACGTAGAAATAAGTTCTCTATTCCCGTCAACAAGAGTTCCCTTCTTGGGAACAATAATAGACTCCTTAGAAATGAAGATTTTTCTGACAGAGGCCAGAAAATCAAAACTTCTAAGCTCTTGTCAAGTACTTCATTCTGTTCTTCTTCCTTCCATAGCGCAGTGCATGGAAGTAATAGGTTTGATGGTTGCGTGCAATGGACATAGTTCCTTTTGCGCGAATTCATCTAAGACCATTACAACTGTGCATGCTCAGACAGTGGAATGGGGATTATACAGACTTGTCCCCGACGATCCAAGTAGATCAGAGGACCAGGGATTCACTCCGTTGGTGGCTGACCCTGGACAACCTGTCTCAAGGGATGAGCTTCCGCAGACCAGAGCTGGGTCATTGTCACGACCGACGCCAAGTCTGGTGGGCTGGGGCGCGGTTCTGGAAACCCCTGAAAGCTCAGGGTCTATGGTCTCGGAAGAATCTCTTCTTCCGATAAACATTCTGGAACTGAGAGCGATATTCAATGCTCTCAAGGCTTGGCCTCAACTAGCAAAGGCCAAAATTCATAAGGTTTCAATCAGACAACATGACGACTGTTGCATATATCAACCATCAGGGGGGAACAAGGAGTTCCTGGCGATGGAAGAAGTGACCAAAGTAATTCAATGGGCGGAGATTCACTCCTGCCACTTGTCTGCAATCCACATCCCCAGGAGTGGAAAATTGGGAAGCGGATTTTCTGAGTCGTCAGACATTTCATCCGGGGGGAGTGGGAACTCCATCCGGAAATCTTTGCCCACATAACTCAATTATGGGGGCATTCCAGACATGGATCTGATGGCGTCTCGCCAGAACTTCAAGGTTCCTTGCTACGGGTCCAGATCCAGGGATCCTAGGCGACTCTAGTAGATGCACTAGTAGCGCCCTGGACCTTCAACCTAGCTTATGTATTCCCACCGTTTCCTCTCATTCCCAGGCTGGTAGCCAGGATCAATCAGGAGAGGGCTTCGGTGATCTTGATAGCTCCTGCGTGGCCACGCAGAACTTGGTATGCAGACCTGGTGAATATGTCATCGGCTCCACCATGGAAGCTACCTTTGAGACGGGACCTTCTTGTTCAAGGTCCGTTCGAACATCCGAATCTGGCTTCACTCCAACTGACTGCTTGGAGATTGAACGCTTGATTTTATCAAAGCGTGGGTTCTCAGATTCTGTCATTGATACACTTATTCAGGCTAGAAAGCCTTGTAACTAGAAAAATTTACCATAAGGTATTGGAAAGAAATATATCTGTTGGTGCGAATCGAAAAGGATTTCCCATGGAACAAGATAAAAATTCCTAAGATTCTATCCTTTCTACAAGAGGGTTTGGAGAAAGGATTATCTGCAAGTTCTTTGAAGGGACAGATTTCTGCTTTATCTGTTTTACTCACAAAAAGCTGGCGGCTGTGCCCAGATGTTCAAGCTTTTGTTCAGGCTCTGGTTAGAATCAAGCCTGTTTACAAACCTTTGACTCCTCCTTGGAGTCTCAATTTAGTTCTTTCAGTTTCTTCAAGGGGTTCCGTTTGAACCCTTACATTTCCGTAGATATTAAGTTATTATCTTGGAAAGTTTTGTTTTTGTTTGCAATTTCTTCTGCTAGAAGAGTTTCAGAGTTATCTGCTCTGCAGTGTTTTCCTCCTTATCTGGTGTTCCATGCAGATAAGGTGGTTTTGCGTACTAATCCTGGTTTTCTTCCGAAAGTTGTTTCTAACAAAAATTATTAACCAGGAGATAGTTGTGCCTTCTTTGTGTCCGAATCCAGTTTCAAAGAAGGAACGTTTGTTGCACAATTTGGATGTAGTTCGTGCTCTAAAATTCTAATTTAGAGGCTACAAAGGATTTCAGACAAACATCTTCCTTGTTTGTTGTTTATTCTGGTAAAAGGAGAGGTCAAAAAGCAACTTCTACCTCTCTCTCTTTTTGGCTTAAAAGCATCATCGATTGGCTTATGAGACTGCCGGGACGGCAGCCTCCTGAAAAGAATCACAGCTCATTCCACTAGGGCTGTGGCTTCCACAATGGGCCTTCAAGAACGAGGCTTCTGTTGATCAGATATGTAAGGCAGCGACTTGGTCTTCACTGCACACTTTTACCAAATTTTACAAATTTGATACTTTTGCTTCTTCTGAGGCTATTTTTGGGAGAAAGTTTTTGCAAGCCGTGGTGCCCTTCCATCTAGGTGACCTGAATTTGCTCCCTCCATCATCCGTGTCCTAAAGCTTTGGTATTGGTTCCCACAAGTAAGGATGACGCCGTGGACCGGACACACATTTGTTGTATAAAACATAATTTATGTTTACCTTATAAATTACTTTCTCCAACGGTGTGTCGGGTCCACGGCCCGCCCTGGTTTTTTAATCAGGTCTGATGAATTATTTTCTCTAACTACAGTCACCACGGTATCATATGATTTCTCCTATGCATATTCCTCCTTTTACGTCGGTCGAATGACTGGGGAAGGCGGAGCCTAGGAGGGATCATGTGACCAGCTTTGCTGGGCTCTTTGCCATTTCCTGTTGGGGAGGAGAATATCCCACAAGTAAGGATGACGCCGTGGACCGGACACACCGTTGGAGAAAGTAATTTATCAGGTAAGCATAAATTCTGTTTTTCGTGATTCTTTGTTCCCCTTTTATTGGTGGCCCAGCTGGGTCTGTAGGTCAGGATGCCAGAGCGGTCTATGGGTCACAGTATCCCTTTGGGTTGTGTGAGCTTGCTGAGTCTATTCTGATAGCTCAGTCTGAAGGAAATGGGTTTCACCCTGGTATAGACGTGGCCCTCTTTCCCTGTTTGGGTTCATTTGGGTCTTTGTGTGTTGGGCCCACTCTTGGAGGTGCTGTTTCTTTCTAATGACACGATGAGTCCACAGATCATTATTTAATTACTGATGGGAATATCACTCCTGCCCAGCAGGAGGCGCAAAGAGCACCACAGCAAAGCTGTTAAATATCACCTCCCTTCCCTCCCACCCCAGTCATTCTCTTTGCCTACGTTAGAGCAAGGAAGTGGTTAAAGTTAGGTGTTAAATAAATCTTGCTGAAGAATGTTTTCTAAGTAGTGCAAGATTGTGCTGCTTTGTTCTAGGGTGTAGCCGTAGTCCATATCAGTCTGCTCAGTAGAGCAGTGGTGGCTTTCAAGCAATGAGAACTTGTGGGACATAATTCTCACTGCGCCTCCCCATATAGTTAATGCTGCCCTAATACTGAAAGCCTGAGTAAGATTACTCAGTCTTTATCTCCTTTTTCCACAGGTCCATGTGAGGGAGAGGAGCCTCTCAACCCTAGTGAGCTGCCATACTGCCTGGCAGATTTGAGGTAAGTGCTGACTTTATTTTTCTGGGTACAACAGGAAAAAGTGGGCACTTTATTAATTCACTAAGGGACACATAGTTTTTTCTCCTATATATTAAGGGGGTACAATAATGGCAGTATGGTTATGTCAGGTACTGGGGTAAGGCTCATGTTATGTGGTTCACTTCTCCCGGCGGCTTGAGTTTGTAATATGCCGACAGGGAGGTTCATTTTTTCGACTCCAACGATGGGCGGGGCTAACTGAGGCGAGAGGTTTACTGTTACGCGCCATCTTTCCCCTGCATTCACTGTGACGGGGATAAAATCTCCCTGGAAAGCGCATAATAAGTTTTAAGAGACTGGACAGCTGTTCACTATACTGCAGACGCTGTTGTTGTTTTGCGAGTTCCGGATCTTTTTACTAGAGAGTTTCTATCCAGTGTCAGCAGGGCAGGTATTCACCTCAGCAAAGCTAAGCTGAGGTGTACAGGTTGTTAATAGTACTTGCATAACACTATTTAGTTACTTACTGCAGAATATAAAAAAGGTTACGTTGTAAAATTTGTAGTGGATAAAGAAGAACAGAAGCGCCCCGTGGCCCAATATTGTAGGATATAATCAGTTATAATATAGGTGATGGTTTCACTCACATGTGATCTAACACCCCTAATGGTGTAGAAGGAGCAATCTGGGGTCAATGACAGTCACCCAGAAGACTGGCCTCCAGTCAAAGTGCTGTGATCTGTAGAGGACATTACAAAGCACAAGAGGGTGCCTACATGGCCTAGAACTGTAGATGTACAATAGATAGTGATAGTGTATGATATTCACTCATATTTGGTGGAGCACCTCCCATGGTGCTGCAGAGGCAAGCTGGGATCAATCTGGTCACCCAATAGACTTATTCTCCAGCAGTTCAGGAACTCACAGTTGTCCAATACCGGATTATAGGTTTAAATGGTAAATATAAACAGGCAGCAAGTGGTAAGTAATAACTTACTTTTTTTAAACGATTAAAATAGTTAGCAACGCGTTTCTCAGCCAACCAGTGGCTGTTTCATCAGGCTTAATAAAAAATTGTATAAAACGCTTGCTATATATGCCAAACAAACAAATCTAGATAATTGGTAAAATGAACAACACCTGAAATGGGTGTGACTTAGAGGACATGTTGTGTAAATCACAACCAATCATATTAGGAGGTATTCTCTGACAGCACAATTAGTCGATGTAAAAATACATAAACACAATATGTTATGGCACAATACATAAACACAATATCAATAAATAATATATAATAATGAAAGTTTGACATGTGTATATCCAATGATAGTCTGGATCGTCATCCTAAATTATATATTTATTCTGAACACATAGTGTGTACATGAGAGGTTGAAGTAAATGTTTATCTATCCTATAAACTTTAAAAAATAAAAAACCCAACTAAAGAAATGATAAAAGGGGAACACTAACAATATTGTTCAATACCCTATATGTGCATAAATACTCTCTCAAGTCTATATCTCATATGACTTAGATCCTTTAACTATATGGTAGTAATTAATAAAGTACCTGCAATCAAAGAGATACGTATACATATAAATACTGTATCTCTCTTTTAGGAGCAATCAAATTTTTGGCCATGTTTTGACTGTATTTTTCACAGTTTACCACCTTTTATTGCACGTGTACATGTTTGTATAGGTAACCAACCGGTATCCTTACCGGAGATCTATCCAGATATTGCACTATTTTGATAATCTGAGATTGTCTCTTCTATTAGTGTATTCATTATTTGCACTTTATATCTATTACATTGTATACCAATTGTATTATATGTATTTTTATAAAATTGAATCCGATTGTATTTTATACTGAACAGTTTTTGACCTGACTTAATATATATATGTGAGAACGGACCATTCCTGAGTCACTCTTTTCTCTTGTTAAGTATATTCAGTCCACGGGTCATCCATTACTTATGGGATATATTCCCTTCCCAACAGGAAGTTGCAAGAGGATCACCCAAGCAGAGCTGCTATATAGCTCCTCCCCTCACATATCATACCCAGTCATTCTCTTGCAACCCTCAACATAGAAGGAGGTCGTGAGAGGAAGTGCGGGGTTTTATACTTAATTATTTCTTCAATCAAAGTTTGTTATTTTTTAAATGGCACCGGAAGTGTTGCTGTTTTTTTTCTCAGGCAGTATTTAGAAGAAGAAATCTGCCTGCGTTTTTCTATGATCTTAGCAGAAGTAACTAAGATCCACTGGCTGTTCTCGGCATATTCTGAGGAGTGAGGTAACTTCAGAAAGGGAATGGCGTGCGGGTTTTCCTGCAAATGAGGTATGTGCAGTAAACTATTTTTCTAAGGAATGGAATTGACTAAGAAATACTGCTGATACCGAAGTAATGTAAGTACAGCCTTAAATGCAGTTGGTAGCGACTGGTAGGCTGATTAAATGTATGTGCAGTAATGTATTTTTCTAAGAATGGAATTTGACTAAGAAAATGCTGCTAATACTGAAAGTAATGGTAATGAGCCTTATCTGCAGTAGAAGCGACTGGTAGCAGGCTTATAAATAACAATATATACTCTTTAAAAAAAGGGATTTTTGAAACGTTTACTGGCATGTTTAATCGTTTTTTGTGAGGTACATTGGTGATAAAACTTATAGGGGCATGAATTTTTCCACATGGCTGACTTATATTTCTGCATAGAAACAGTTAACTGAGGTTTCCACTGCTGTAATGAGTGGGAGGGGCCCTTTTTTTAGCGCTTTTTTGCGCAGTAAAAATTCAGTCACAGTCTTCCTGCTTCTACCTGCATGACCCAGGACGTCTCTAGAGAGCTCAGAGGTTTTCAAAAGTTATTTTGAGGGAAGGTAATCAGTCACAGCAGACCTGTGACAGTGTGTTTGACTGTGTTAAAAACGTTTATTTGCCATATTGATTATCGTTTTTGGGTATTAAGGGGTTAATCATCCATTTGCTAGTGAGGGCTAATGCTCTGCTAAACTAATATATTTACTGTGAAAATGTGGTTTCTATAACAGATTTGGTTCATTGTTATTTCAAACTGTGACAGTTTTTTTGTGCTTCTTAAAGGCGCAGTAGCGTTTTTTATATTGCTTGTAAATTTATTTTAAAGCATTTCCAAGCTTGCTAGTCTCATTGTAGTCTGTCTATAAACATGTCTGACACAGATGAATCTGTTTGTTCACTATGTTTGAAGGCCAATGTGGAGCCCCATAGAAATATGTGCACTAAATGTATTGATGTCACTTTAAATAATAAAGAGTCAGTCTTTATCTGTAAAGAATTATACAGACAACGAGGGGGAAGTTATGCCGTCTAACTCTCCTCACGTGTCAGTACCTTCGCCTCCCGCTCAGGAGGCGCGTGCGATTGTGGCGCCCAAGTACATCAGGGATGCCCATACAAATCACATTAGAAGACATGGCTACTATTATGAATAATACACTGACAGAAGTGTTATCTAAATGCCGGAATTAAGAGGCACAGCGCGATAGCTCTGGGATAAGGACAGAGCACGCTGGCGATATGAGAGCCTGTCTGATACTGCGTCACAGTTTGCAGAACATTGAGGACCGAGAGCTTCATCTTGTGGGTGACGGATCTGATCCGGGGAAGCCGGGATTCAGAGATTTCTAATTTTAAATTTAAGCTAGAGACCCTCCGTGTATTGCTTGGAGAGGTTTTAGCGGCTCTGAATGACTGTAGCACAGTTGCAATTCCAGAGAAAATGTGTAGGCTGGATAGATACTATGCGGTGCCGGTGTGTACTGACGTTTTTCCTATACCTAAAAGGCTTACAGAAATTATTAGCAAGGAGTGTGATAGACCCGGTGTGCCCCTTTTTCCCAACCTCCTATATTTAGGAAAATGTTTCCAATAGACGCCACTACACGGGGACTTATGGCAGATGGTCCCTAAAGTGGAGGGAGCAGTTTCTACTTTAGCTAAGCGTACCACTATCCCGGTGGAGGATAGTTGTGCTTTTTCGGATCCAATGGATAAAAATTAGAAGGTTACCTTAAGAAAATGTTTGTTCAACAAGGTTTTATCTTACAGCCCCTTGCATGCATTGCGCCTGTCACTGCTGCTGCGGCATTCTGGTTTGAGTCTCTAGAAGAGGCCATTCGCACAGCTCCATTGGATGAAATTATGGACAAGCTTAAAGCACTTAAGCTAGCTAATGCATTTGTTTCTGATGCCATTGTACATTTAACTAAACTAACGGCTAAGAACTCCGGATTCGCCATCCAGAGCGCGCAGAGCGCTATGGCTTAAATCCTGGTCAGCTGACGTGACTTCTAAATCTAAATTGCTTCAATATTCCTTTTAAAGGGCAGACCTTATTCGGGCCCGGTTTGAAAGAAATTATCGCTGACATTACTGGAGGTAAGGGTCATATTCTTCCTCAGGACAGGGCCAAATCAAAGGCCAAACAGTCTAATTTTCGTTGCCTTTCGAAACTTCAAGGCAGGAGCAGCATCAACTTCCTCCGCTCCAAAACAGGAAGGAACTGTTGCTCGTTACAGACAGGCTGGAAAACTAACCAGTCCTGGAACAAGGGCAAGCAGGCCAAGAACAAACCCTACTACTGCCCCTAAGACAGCATGAAGAGAGGGCCCCCTATCCGGAAACGGATCTAGTGGGGGGCAGACTTTCTCTCTTCGCCCAGGCGTGGGCAAGAGATGTCCAGGATCCCTGGGCGTTGGAGATTATATCTCAGGGATATCTTTTGGACTTCAAAGCTTCTCCCTCCACAAGGGAGATTTCATCTTTCAAGGTTATCAGCAAACCAAATAAAGAAAAAGGCATTTCTACGCTGTGTACAAGACCTCATAGTAATGGGGGTGATCCACCCCAGTTCCGCGGACGGAACAAGGGCAAGGATTTTACTCAAATCTGTTTGTGGTTCCCAAGAAAGAGGGAACCTTCAGACCCAATCTTGGACCTAAAAAATCTTAAACAAATTCCCTAAGAGTTCCATCATTCAAAATGGAAACTATTCGAACCATCCTACCCATGATCCAAGAGGGTCAGTATATGACCACAGTGGACTTAAAGGATGCCTACCTTCACATACGATTCACAAAGATCATTATCGGTACCTAAGATTTGCCTTTCTAGACAGGCATTACCAGTTTGTAGCTCTTCCCTTCGGGTTAGCTACGGCCCCGGGAAATTTTTACAAAGGTTCTGGGCTCACTTCTGTCGGTGCTAAGACCGCGAGGCCATAGCGGTGGCTCCGTACCTAGATGACATTCTGATAGAAGCGTCAAGTTTTCAAATTGCCAAGTCTCATACAGAGACTAGTTCTGGCATTTCTGAGGTCGCATGGGTGGAAGTTGATCGTATGAAAAGAGTTCTCTATTACCACTCACAAGGGTTCCCTTCCTAGGGACTCTTATAGATTCTGTAGCGATGAAAATTACCTGACGGAGTCCAGGTTATCAAAACTTCTAAATGCTTGCCGTGTCCTTCATTCCATTCCACGCCCCGTCAGTAGCTCAGTGCATGGAAGTAATTGGCTTAATGGTAGGCGGCAATGGACATAGTACCATTTGCGCGCCTGCATCTCAGACCGCTGCAATTATGCATGCTAAGTCAGTGGAATGGGGATTACTCAGATTTGTCCCCTCTACTAAATCTGGATCAAGAGACCAGAGATTCTCTTCTCTGGTGGCTTTCTCGGGTCCATCTGTCCAAAGGGATGACCTTTCGCAGGCCAGATTGGACGATTGTAACAACAGATGCCAGCCTTCTAGGTTGGGGCACAGTCTGGAACTCCCTGAAGGCTCAGGGATCGTGGACTCAGGAGGAGAAACTCCTCCCAATAAATATTCTGGAGTTAAGAGCAATATTCAATGCTCTTCTAGCTTGGCCTCAGTTAGCAACACTGAGGTTCATCAGATTTCAGTCGGACAACATAACAACTGTGGCTTACATCAATCATCAAGGGGGGACCAGAAGCTACCTAGCGATGTTAGAAGTATCCAAGATAATTCGCTGGGCGGAGACTCACTCCTGCCACCTATCAGCGATCCATATCCCAGGTGTAGAGAACTGGGAGGCGGATTTTCTAAGTCGTCAGACTTTTCAATCCGGGGGAGTGGGAAACTCCATCCGGAGGTGTTTGCTCAATTGATACATCATTGGGGCAAACCAGAGCTGGATCTCATGGCGTCTCGACAGAACGTCAAGCTTCCTTGTTACGGATCCAGGTCCAGGGACCCAGAAGCGACGCTGATAGATGCTCTAGCAGGGCCTTGGTTCTTCAACCTAGCTTATGTGTTTCCATCGTTTCCTCTGCTCCCTCGACTGATTGCCAGAATCAAACAGGAGAGAGCATTGGTGATCTTGATAGCGCCTGCGTGGCCACGCAGGACCTGGTATGCAGACCTAGTGGACATGTCATCCTTTCCACC
The DNA here is from genome assembly GCF_027579735.1 of Bombina bombina. Classification (NCBI taxonomy): domain Eukaryota; kingdom Metazoa; phylum Chordata; class Amphibia; order Anura; family Bombinatoridae; genus Bombina; species Bombina bombina. Next base: position 237,940,142 of record NC_069499.1, on the reverse strand, counting down.
TTGGACTCTGCCTTTGAGACAGGACCTTCTAATACAAGGTCCTTTCAATCATCCAAATCTAATTTCTCTGAGACTAACTGCCTGGAGATTGAACGCTTGATTTTATCAAAGCATGGCTTCTCAGAGTCAGTCATTGATACCTTAATACAGGCACGAAAGCCTGTCACCAGGAAAATCTACCATAAGATATGGCGCAAAGATCTTTATTGGTGTGAATCCAAGAATTACTCATGGGGTAAGGTTAGGATTCCTAGGATATTGTCTTTTCTCCAAGAGGGTTTGGAAAAAGGACTATCAACTAGTTCTTTAAAGGGACAGATTTCTGATCTGTCCTTTTGCACAAGCGTCTGGCAGAGGTTCCAGACGTTCAGGCTTTTTGTCAGGCTTTGGTTAGAATTAAGCCTGTGTTTAAACCTGTTGCTCCCCCATGGAGCTCAAACTTGGTTCTTAAAGTTCTTCAAGGAGTTCCGTTTGAACCCCTTCATTCCATTGATATCAAACTTTTATCTTGGAAAGTTCTGTTTTTGATGGCTATTTCCTCGGCTCGTAGAGTCTCTGAGTTATCGGCCTTACAATGTGATTCTCCTTATCTGATTTTCCATACAGATAAAGTAGTTCTGCGTACAAAACCTGGGTTTTTACCTAAGGTAGTTTCTAACAAGAATATCAATCAAGAGATTGTTGTTCCATCATTGTGTCCTAATCCTTCTTCAAAGAAGGAACGTCTGTTACATAATCTAGACGTAGTCCGTGCTTTAAAGTTTTACTTACAAGCGACTAAGGAGTTTTGTCAAACATCTTCCCTGTTTGTCATTTACTCTGGACAGAGGAGAGGTCAAAAGGCTTCGGCAACCTCTCTTTCTTTTTGGCTTCGGAGCATAATACGTTTAGCCTACGAGACTGCTGGACAGCAGCCCCCCATGAAAGAATTACAGCTCATTCTACTAGAGCTGTGGCTTCCACCTAGGCCTTTAAAAATGAGGCTTCTGTTGAACAGATTTGCAAAGCGGCGACTTGGTCTTCGCTTCATACCTTTTCACAATTTTACAAATTTGATACTTTTGCTTCTTCGGAGGCTATTTTTGGGAGGTTCTACAGGCAGTGGTCCCTTCCGTTTAAGTACCTGCCTTGTCCCTCCCATCATCCGTGTACTTTAGCTTTGGTATTGGTATCCCACAAGTAATGGATGATCCGTGGACTGGATACACTTAACAAGAGAAAACATTTATGCTTACCTGATAAATTTATTTCTCTTGTAGTGTATCCAGTCCACGGCCTGCCCTGTCCTTTTAAGGCAGGTCTAAATTTTAATTAACCCCTTAATGACCGGACCATTTTTCAATTTTCTTACCCTTAATGACAATGGCTATTTTTACATTTCTGCAGTGTTGCGTTTAGCTGTAATTTTCCTCTTACTCGTTTACTGTACCCACACATATTATATACCGTTTTTCCTCGTCATTAATGGACTTTCTAAAGATACCATTATTTTCATCATATCTTATAATTTACTAAAAAAAAATGATAAAATATGAGGAAAAAACTGGAAAAAAACACACTTTTTCTAACTTTGACCCCCCAAAATCTGTTACACATCTACAACCACCAAAAAAACACCCATGCTAAATAGTTTCTAAATTTTGTCCTGAGTTTAGAAATACCCAATGTTTACATGTTCTTTGCTTTTTTTTGCAATTTATGGGGCAATAAATACAAGTAGCACTTTGCTATTTCCAAACCACTTTTTTTCAAAATGAGCGCTAGTTACTTTGGAACCCTGATATCTGTCAGGAATACCTGAATATCCCTTGACATGTATATATTTTGTTTAGAAGACATCCCAAAGTATTGATCTAGGCCCATTTTGGTATATTTCATGCCACCATTTCACCGCCAAATGCGATAAAAAAAAAAAAAAGTTCACTTTTTCACAAATTTTGTCACAAACTTTAGGTTTCCCACTGAAATTATTTACAAACAGCTTCTGCAATTATGGCACAAATGGTTGTAAATGCTTCTCTGGGATCCCCCTTTGTTCAGAAATAACAGACTTATATGGCTTTGTGGTTGCTTTTTGGTAATTAGAAGGCCGCTAAATGCCGCTGCGCACCACACATGTTTTATGCCCAGGAGTGAAGGGGTTAATTAGGGAGCTTGTAGGGAGCTTGTAGGGTTAATTTTAGCTTTAGTGTAGTGTAGTAGACAACTCCAAGTATTGATCTAGGCCCATTTTGGTATATTTTATGCCACCATTTCACCGCCAAATGCGAGCAAATAAAAAAAAAAACTTTACATTTTTCACAATTTTAGGTTTCTCACTGAAATTATTTACAAACAGCTTGTGCTATTATGGCAGAAATTGTTGTAAAAGCTTCTCTGGGATCCCCTTTGTTCAGAAATAGCAGACTTATATGGCTTTGGCGTTGCTTTTGGTAATTAGAAGGGCCGCTAAATGCTGGCTGCGCACCACACGTGAATTATGCCCAGCAGTGAAGGGGTTAAATTAGGTAGCTTGTAGGGAGCTTGCAGGGTTAATTTTAGAGATCAGCCTCCCACCTGACACATCCCACCCCCTGATCCCTCCCAAACAGCTCTCTTCCCTCCCCCACCCCACAATTGTTACCGCCATCTTAAGTACTGGCAGAAAGTCTGCCAGTACTAAATAAAAGAGTTTTTTTTTTTTTTTTTTAAATAAAAATTATAAAATATTTTAGTTGTGATGGACCCCTGCCTTAGCACCAACCTCCCCTGATCCCCCCCCCTCCAGCTCTCTAACCCTCTCCCCTACCTAATTACCGCCATCTTGGGTACTGGCAGCTGTCTGCCAGTACCCAGTTTGGCCCCACTGGCCAAACTATTTAAATTTATTTATAACTTTTATTTGTATTTTTTTATACAAATTTATTTCTGTAGTGTAGCAGCCCCCCCCCACAATACCCCCACCCCCTCCCCCTCCCAGATCCTTTTATATGTAAAAAAAAAAAATGTAACTTTTTTTTTGTAACTTTTTTTTTTCCCCTTCCTTCATTGGTGTCAGTGTGGTAATGTGCGCACGTGCACGCGCATCCACGTGCACGCGTGCACCCGTGCACGTGTGCGCGCGCATCGTGCACGCGCGCGCATCGTGCACGCGCGCGCACACGCTTCCTCCTCCCACTGGGCAAAGGCACCATCGGCACCATCACTACCGGTGCAGAGAGGGCCACAGAGTGGCTCTCTCTGCATCGGAGGCTTGTAAAGGGGTATTGCAGGATGCCTCCATATCGAGGCATCACTGCAATACCCTCAGAGCTGCTGGAAGTGATTGTGATCACTTCCAGCACTCTGTTAGACAACTGACGTACCAGGTACGTCCATTATCATTAACTGCTTGTTAATGCATGACGTACCTGGTACGTCAGTTGTCATTAAGGGGTTAAACTACAGTCACCACTGCACCCTATGGTTTCTCCTTTCTCGGCTAGTTTCGGTCGAATGACTGGATATGGCAGTTAGGGGAGGAGCTATATAACAGCTCTGCTGTGGGTGATCCTCTTGCAACTTCCTGTTGGGAAGGAGAATATCCCACAAGTAATGGATGATCCGTGGACTGGATACACTACAAGAGAAATAAATTTATCAGGTAAGCATAAATTGTTTTTTCATATGCGTTTGTTTTAACTTATGTTACAACTAATAAGCACTATATTTTCACAAATATTATTTTTACTGCAATGATACTAATATAGTAAATATTCTATATGGATATAAAGGCAGTTTGTATGCAACTATATTTAATACTCGGATGAGTAAAGAAAATAACAGTATTGATCATATGTTTCCAATTTAATACATTCTATATTACTCTACAGTATTCCCTTAAAGGTGACATGTAACTGTAGAAATTAAATAATGTTACACGTTAGATCACATACATTATGGATCACTGACCCTGGCTAAAGCCCTGCTTGCAGCTTCCAAGTAGGACACAGCTGGTGATAGGCAGGGTTGTGCAATTCCCTTATCTAGGGTCAGTAATAAAAATGAACATGTCTTAACAATACAGTTTGTGTGAGAATACTAAAGAAAATAAGATTATATTATACTTTCTTAACATGTAGAGGCACAGCACTTAAAGCCAACCCATTCCCTCTTAAGGGATAAACCTGAAAAAGATCCTTTCTCTTGCATGATGTATTGAGTCCACGGATTCATCCAATACTTGTGGGATATTCTCTTTCCCAACAGGAAGTGGCAAAGAGAGCACCCACAGCAGAGCTGTCTATATAGCTCCTCCCCTAACTCCACCCCCCAGTCATTCTCTTTGCCGGCTCAAAGCAATAAGGAAGGGTAAAGTGATTGTGGCGACAAAAATGTTAGTTTCTCTTGTAAGATGTATCGAGTCCACGGATTCATCCATACTTGTGGGATATTCTCCTTCCCTACAGGAAGTGGCAAAGAGAGCACCCACAGCAGAGCTGTCTATATGGCTCCTCCCTTAGCTCCACCCCCAGTCATTCTCTTTGCCTACTCTAAGTACTAGGAAGGGTAAAGTGAGTGTGGTGACAAAAATGTTCGTTTTTATTTTCTCAAGCAAAAGTTTATTTTAAATGGTACCGGTGTGTACTATTTACTCTCTGGTAGAAAAGGGATGAAGATTTCTGCAAGGAGGATGATGATCTTAGCACTTTGTAACTAAGATCCACTGCTGTTCTCACAAGGGCTGAAGAGTACAGGAAAACTTCAGTTGGGGGAACGGTTTGCAGGCTAAACTGCATTGAGGTATGTTCAGTCTATTTTTTTCTAGACCGACTGTGATAATTCTAGAAAAGGCTGGCAATATCCCCATGAGGGAAGGGTAAGCTGTATTCAGATACTTAGTAGGAGTCCCAGCTTGCATAAAGGGCTCATTAGTTACTGGTGACACTGATAGGAAAAAACTTTTGTTTTTATGGCAAATATAATGTTTTTTGAGGGACTTTAAGGGGTCATTGTGGCTTGTTTAAGGGTTATTAACCCACATGGCTAGTTTGAGAAACACTCTGTTGTGTTTCTTTTAGGCCCCATAACATCGAGTGAGGTGGGAGGGGCCTATTTTCCCACCACAGTTGCGCAGTTTCTTTTCCTCAGAGACATCCAGCTGCTTCTCCAGAGGTTCCTACTGTGTTTGAGGGCTTTAAAGAAGGTTTTTTCCCAACAAATCGTTCCTAAAGGGCAGGTAGGCGCCACAGCAGAGCTGTGGCAAGGTGCTGAACGTTTTTACTGGTTTTTGATGTTTTGTCAATCCGGTTTTTACATTAAGGGGTTAATTGTTTATTTGCATAGCTGTGCAAAGTTACTAACTGTAAAAGCTACTGTAAAAATTCTGTTGTTTACTGCTTTTTTACACTGTTTTGCAGAGTTTGTGCAGCTTTTTTCTCTTAAAGGCACAGTACTGTTTTTTTCTAAGTGTTATTTGCTTTGATTAAAGTGTTCTCCAAGCTTGCTTATTGCATGACTAGCCTGTTTAACATGTCTGACATCAAGGAAAATCCTTGTTCAATGTGTTTAGAAGCCATTGTGGAACCCCCTCTTAGAATGTGTCCCACTTGCACTGATATGTCTATAAATTATAAAGAGAATATTTTAGCACTTAGAAATATTGCAATAGATGATTCTCAGACAGAAGAGAATGAGGGTTTGCCATATAGCTCTCCCCAAGTGTCACAACCAGTAACGCCCGCACAAGTGACGCCAAGTACCTCTAGTGCGTCGAATTCATTTACTTTACAAGACATGGCCACAGTTATGAATACAACCCTCACAGAGGTGCCTGGTTTACAAGGAAAGCGTGACAGCTCTGGGTTAAGAACAAATGCTGAGCCGTCTGACGCTTTAGTAGCCGTATCCGATATACCCTCACAATGTTCTGAAGTAGGGGTAAGGGATTTGTTATCTGAGGGAGAAATTTCTGATTCAGGAAAGACGCTCCCTCAGACAGATGATATGACGGCCTTTAAATTTAAGCTTGAACACCTCCTCAGGGAGGTATTAGCGATTCTAGATGATTGTGACCCTATAGTGGTCCCAGAGAAATTGTGTAAAATGGACAAATACTAAGGAGTGGGATAGACCAGGTATTCCGTTTGCTCCCCCTCCTGTTTTTAAGAAAATGTTTTCCATATCTGACACCATGCGGGACTCGTGGCAGACGGTCCCTAAGGTGGAGGGAGCTATTTCTACTCTTGTTAAGCGTACAACTATACCTATCGAAGACAGTTGTGCTTTCAAAGATCCTATGGATAAAAAATTAGTCTCCTGAAGAAAATTTTTGTTCATCAAGGTTTTCTTCTCCAAACTATTGCGTGCATTGTTCCTGTAACTACTGCAGCTGCTTTCTGGTTCGAGGCTCTAGAAGAGGCTCTTCAGATGGAGACTCCGTTAGAGGATATTATGGATAGAATTAAGGCCCTTGAGTTGGCTAATTCTTTCATTACAGATGCCGCTTTCCAACTGGCTAAATTAGCGGCAAAGAATTCAGGTTTTGCCATTTTAGCATGCAGGGCGTTATGGCTTAAGTCCTGGTCTGCTGATGTGTCATCAAAATCTAAACTTTTGAACATCCCTTTCAAAGGAAAGACCCTATTCGGGCCTGAAGTGAAAGAGATTATTTCAGACATCACTGGAGGGAAAGGCCCTGCCCTCCCTCAGGATAAGACAAATAAAATGAGGACCAAACAAAATAATTTTTGTTCTTTTCGGAACTTCAAGGGTGGTCCCGCTTCAGCTTCCCCGGCTGCAAAGCAAGAGGGGAATTTTGCCCAATCCAAGTCAGTCTGGAGACCTAACCAGGCTTGGAACAAGGCCAAACAGGCCAAGAAGCCTGCAGCTGCCTCTAAGACAGCATCAAGGGGTAGCCCCCGATCCGGGACCGGATCTAGTAGGGGGCAGACTCTCTCTCTTCGCTCAGGCTTGGGCAAGAGATGTTCACGATTCCTGGGCTTTAGAAATTGTGTCCCAGGGATATCTTCTGGACTTCAAAGACTCCCCCCCAAGGGGGATATTTCACATTTCTCAATTGTCTGCAAACCAGACAAAGAGAGAGGCGTTCTTACGCTGTGTAGAAGACCTACATACCATGGGAGTGATCCGCCCATTTCCAAAAGAGGAACAAGGGCTAGGGTTTTACTCAAACCTGTTTGTGGTTCCCAAAAAAGAGGGAACTTTCAGACCAATCTTGGATTTCAAAATTCTAAACAAATTCCTCAGAGTACCATCATTCAAGATGGAGACTATTCGGACTATTCTACCGTTGATCCAGGAGGGTCAATATATGACTACCGTGGACTTAAAGGATGCGTATCTACACATTCCTATTCACAGAGATCATCATCAATTCCTCTGATTTGCCTTTCTGGACAGGCATTACCAGTTCGTGGCCCTTCCCTTCGGGTTGCCCACGGCTCCTAGAATTTTAACAAAAGTGCTAGGGTCCCTTTTGGCGGTGCTAAGGCCACGGGGCATAGCAGTGGCGCCTTACCTAGATGACATCTTAATTCAGGAGTCGACTTTCCAACTAGCCAAGTTTCACACGGACATCGTTTTGGCTTTTCTGAGATCTCACGGGTGGAAGGTGAACATAAAATAAAGAGTTCTCTCTTCCCTCTCACAAGAGTTTCCTTCCTAGGGACTCTGATAGACTCGGTAGAAATGAAAATATTTCTGACGGAGGTCAGAAAATCAAAACTCTTAACCACTTGCCGAGCTCTTCATTCCATTCCTCGGCCGTCAGTGGCTCAGTGTATGGAGGTAATCGGACTAATGGTAGCGGCAATGGACATAGTTCCGTTTGCTCGCTTACACCTCAGACCACTGCAACTACGCATGCTCGAACAGTGGAATGGTGATTATACAGATTTATCTCCTCAGATAGATCTGGATCAGGAGACCAGAGATTCTCTTCTCTGGTGGTTGTCACAGGTTCACCTGTCTCGGGGAATGTGTTTCCGCAGACCAGAGTGGGTCATAGTTACGACATATGCCAGCCTGCTAGGCTGGGGTGCAGTCTGGAACTCCCTGAAAGCTCAGGGGTTATGGACTCAGGAGGAGACTCTCCTCCTGATAAACATTCTGGAACTGAGAGCGATATGCAATGCGCTTCAGACGTGGCCTCAACTGTCTGCGGCCAAATTCATCAGATTTCAGTCGGACAACATCACGACTGTAACTTATATCAATCATCAAAGGGGAACAAGGAGTTCTCTAGCGATGACAGAGGTTTCCAAAATAATCCGATGGGCAGAGACTCACTCTTGCCATCTTTCAGCAATCCATATCCCAAGGGTAGAGAACTGGGAAGCGGATTTCCTAAGTCGTCAGACTTTTCATCCGGGGGAGTGGGAGCTCCATCCGGAGGTGTTTGCCCAACTGATTCGGATATGGGGCACACCAGAATTGGATCTGATGGCGTCTCGTCAGAACGCCAAGCTTCCTTGTTATGGGTCCAGGTCAAGGGATCCCCAGGCAGTGCTGATAGATGCTCTAGTAGTGCCCTGGTCCTTCAACCTGGCCTATGTGTTTCCACCATTTCCTCTCCTTCCTCGTCTGATTGCCAGAATCAAGCAGGAGAGACCTTCGGTGATTTTGATAGTACCTGCGTGGCCATGCAAGACTTGGTACAGATCTGGTGGACATGTCATCCGTCCCACCATGGACTCTGCCGCTGAGGCAGGATCTTCTGATTCAAGGTACATTCAAGCATCCAAACCTACTTTCTCTGCACAAAGAAAGGTGGCGGCGTAGCTGCAGGCGAGGCAACATAGGAGACAGCTGTAACAGTCCGTTCGCGCCAGGGCAAACAAACTTCAAATCGAGACTGTAGGTGACCGAAAGGTGCAGGCACAGGGTGATAGGAGACCAAGCAATCCCCAAGAAATCCAAGAAAGAAGACAGGCAGCACGCTTGATATCTTTGAAAGCTCAAAAGCCTGTCACCAGGAAAATCTATCATAAGATATGGCGTAAATATCTTTACTGGTGTGATTCCAAGGGTTACTCATGGAGTAAGATCAGGATTCCTAGGCTATTATCTTTTCTCCAAGAAGGATTGGAGAAGGGATTATCAGCTAGTTCCTTAAAGGGACAAATATCTGCTTTGTCTATCCTTTTAGACAAGCGTCTGGCTGATGTTCCAGACGTTCAGGCATTTTGTCAGGCTTTAGTTAGAATCAAGCCTGTGTTTAAACCTGTTGCTCCGCCATGGAGTCTAAATTTGGTTCTTAAAGTTCTTCAAGGGGTTCCGTTTGAACCTATGCATTCCATAGATATTAAGCTCTTATCTTGGAAAGTTCTGTTTTTAGTAGCTATCTCTTCAGCTCGAAGAGTTTCTGAGTTATCTGCTTTACAGTGTGACTCACCTTATCTTGTTTTCCATGCGGATAAGGTGGTTTTGCGTACCAAACCTGGATTTCTTTCTAAGGTTGTTTCTAATAGAAATATCAATCAGGAAATTGTTGTTCCTTCTCTGTGTCCTAATCCTTCTTCCAAGAAGGAGCGTCTGTTGTACAACCTAGATGTGGTTCGTGCTTTAAAGTTCTACTTACTTACTAAAGTTTTTCGTCAAACATCTTCATTGTTTGTTGTCTATTCTGGAAAGCGGAGAGGTCAAAAGGCTACGGCTACCTCTCTTTTCTTTTGGCTGAAAAGCATCATCCGTTTGGCTTATGAGACTGCTGGCCAGCAGCCTCCTGAAAGAATTACTGCTCATTCTACTAGAGCAGTGGCTTCCACATTGGCTTTTAAAAATGAGTCTTCTGTTGAACAGATTTGTAAGGCGGCGACTTTGTCTTCGCTTCATACTTTTTCCAAATTTTCCAAATTCGATACTTTTGCTTCTTCAGAGGCTATTTTTGGGAGAAAGGTTCTACAAGCAGTGTCGCCTTCCGTTCTAGGTACCTGTCTTGTCCCCTCCCTTCATCCGTTGTCCCTAAAGCTTTGGTATTGGTATCCCCACAAGTATTGGATGGATCCGTGGACTAGATACATCTTGCAAGAGAAAACAACATTTATGCTTACCTGATAAATTTCTTTCCTCTTGCGACTGTATCGAGTCCACGGCCCGCCCAGTCTATTTAAGACAGGTAGTATTTTTCTATATAAAACTTCAGTCACCCTCCTGCTCAACCCTATAGTTTCTCCTTTTTCTTCCCTAAGCCCTTCGCGCCAATGACTCGGGGGGTAGAGCTTAGGGGAGGAGCTATATAGACAGCTCTGCTGTGGGTGCTCTCTTTGCCACTTCCTGTTCGGGAAGGAGAATACTCCCACAAATTTTCGGATGAATCCCGGTGGACTCGATACATTGCAAGACAACGAAATTTATCACGGTAAGCATAAATTTTGTTTTTCCTATGGGGTCCAAATTATATTTATTTTAAATAGAAGAAATTCCTTTATTGTTAGTATAACTTATCTTGTACTAATGGCGAACTGCACAGTGAAGGTATCAAACTAGTCCACAGGAGTTGCACAAAACATTTCCTGATTTTGTTTTTATTATTGCAGTCTTAAACAAAATAGGCTTAAATGTTTTATCATTTATTTCTACTCAAACCTTTGTGTTTCTCTCATCAGCACAGAACAAGTAATGCTCCAACCATGGAAGATCTTATTCTGGATAAGTACATCTACCAGCCCAAACTGCAAGTGTATGAAGAAGAATGCCATGCGCTCTATCAGACCATTGAAGAGTGAGTTAGTTTGCATTTTATTTCTTTGTTTTATTCATTGGGATTACTGCTGTTGAGATCTGAATATATTTTCCCCAATGTATTCTCACTTCATATTCAACATTTGTCTGTTATCATCTTGCTTTAAACAAGCCCTATCACACCTAAATCATATTTCCATCTTAATATGGGAAGAGTCCACAGCTACATTCCTTACTTGTGGGAAATACTGAACCTGGCCACCAGGAGTAGGCAAAGACACCCCAGCCAAAGGCTTAAATACCTCCCCCACTTCCTCATAACCCTAGTCATTCTTTGCCTTTCGTCACAGGAGGTTGGCAGAGATATGTTAGAAGATTTCGGAGTAGTCTCTTATGGAGGGTAGTACTCTTCGAGATGGGACTGGAGTTTTAAGTAGTCCTGTCAGCCTCTCAGTGAGAGCCTGGGCGAAAGTTAGAGTCCGGAGATGCAGAGAGAGTCTTTCTGCGTAAACCATCCCGACTCATATTAACAGCTCCATAGGCAATCAGCCTTGACTAGTTTCGCTGCCTGCTTTCTTCACTCAAGTCCATGTCAGAAACGATGCTACTATCTGTCACACTTGAAGGGTCGTGTTCCTGTTCCACGGCGTAGATTCTGGTAATGTATGATAACGCAAGAAGACATGGTCACAGTGTGACTCCTTTTATCTGTATAGAATGAAGCGTTAATATCTCCTTAGGGGGATTATTGAACAGGGGGGGGGGGGGATAATCTTATATGTTTGATTTTATGCTGATTTTATGTGTGAGATGTTATGGGCTCATAGGCTGTTATGGAATATACAGGTTTCACTTTCACTTTGAGAGCCATGCAGCTTACAAGCTTGGCATGCTTTCTCATAGCAGGGACGGTCCTGCATTGTGCACCATGTGATTCATTCCTTTTTTCCTAACCGGGTCTCTATTAGAGAGGAGTCATAAATCTCTGTGCTGTCTGGGTCATAGGAGATGGTGAGTGCCCCAGCCATTTGGGATATAAGGGTGCCGTTTCTTTTGAATAAAATATGATGTTTTATTTCTCTAGTTATTGCACTAGCGATGGAGAATCATGTTACTTTAGAGGGACTCCCTCTATTCCTAATGAGTAATTCCTGTTTATATGGTGAGGAGGCCTTAGTTCCTCACTCTCAATTATGTTCCATATGCCTTGATAATGTGATAATATCAAACATGTTTGATACCACAGAGCTGTCCACCTCTGAGTAGTTGTCGTCCAGTGAGCTGCGTACCCTTATATCTCTACACATGCAGTTATCCGTAGCATTGCTGATCCTCCATCTGGAGGGGGCTTTTTTTCATCAGACGTTACTGCGCAGTTCAGATGGTGGTGTCTGCTGCCTTTAATGCTTTACCTCGCCCTGCTAAGCGCAAGCGAAAGGTTACATATTGCACTCCTTCCCAGAGTACATCAGATAATTTATTGGATTTAACTGAGGGTTATCCGAGGATGAAGTTCTTTCTGAGACTTCAGAGTATGAACATTCTGGGTCGGAGTCTGCTGCCTCTCAACCTCCGGCTGCAGAGGAACCAGACTTTAGTTTAGGAATTTGCACTTTCTTCTAAAGGAAGTTTTTGGCGAATTCAGAGCTTGCAGAAGCCAAATTGCCTGATGAACCTTTAATTCCTAAAATTGGATAGAGTTTGAGGACAGGGTGGTACCTTTTCTTTCCCTGCTCCGGTTAGATTGCTAACATTATTAAGAATGAATGGGACAGGATTGGATTACGTTTCCCCCTCTTCTCCCTTTAACAAATTGTCACCGGTCCTGGACTCTCAACAGAGTTGTGAGGTTCCGTCCCTAAATGGGATGGCGTTATCTTCACCCTTGCTAAATGTACTACTATCCCGCTTGAGGATAGTTCTTCATTTGAATAGCCCATGGATAAAAGATGGAAACTCTGTTAAGAAAGATTTTTCAACATAAAGGATATTTGCTTCAACCGGCGGTGGCTGTTGCCGCGGTTACTGGAGAAACTACCTTCTGGTGTGACTCCTTATAGGATTTGATCGGGGTGAAGGATCCCCTCGACGTTACTCAGAAAAGATTTACGGCCTTGAGGGTTGTTAATTCTTTTATCTGTGCTGCTATTAGGCAGTTTATTCACTTGAATGCTATGGCTTCAGCTTTTTCTGTTCAGGCTCGTCGGCTCTTGCCTAAGTCATGGTCTGCCGCTATGATTTCTAAGTCTAGACTTCTTCTCTCTTCTTAAGGGAATGATTTTGTCCGGTCCAGGCCTGGACTTAATTATCTCCACGGTCACAGGGGGCAAGAGTGCCCTCCTTCCGCAAGAGTATATGAACTAATCTAAGGGACGATTTTCGTTCTTTTTGTTCTGATAAAGCTCATGTCAGCAGTCCTCCGCTAAGCCAGAGCAAACCAAGAGCTCTTGGAAGCCGGCTCAGTCCTGGAATAAATTCAAACAGAGCAAGAGGCCCGTTGAGTCTACGTCGGCATGAATGGGCGGTCCCCAGTCCGCTTCTGGATCGTGTAGAAGGCAGTATATCACTCTTTTCAGTCACTTAGTTCAGGGACGTGCAGGATCCATGGGTCCTGGAGGTCATAGCTCAGGGTTACAAGATTGGTTTTAAGTCTCAGCCACCCAAGGCTAGATTCCTCCTCTCTACCTGACCAGAAAGGAGGGAAACCTTTCTGGGGTGTGTACGGGATCTGTCCTGTAGGAGTTATTGTCCCGGTGCCTATCGCAGTGAGAGGTTTGGGATACTATTCAAACCTTTCCTTTACAAGATATGACGAGTCCACGGATTTCATCCTTACTTATGGGATATCGCCTCCTGGTCAGCAGGAGGAGGCAAAGAGCTCCACAGCAGAGCTGTATATATAGCCCCTCCCTTCCCTCCCCCTCCAGTCATTCTCTTTGCCTGTGTTAGTGATAGGAGTGAGGTAAAGTGAGGTGCTAGTTTTAGATGCTTCAATCAAGTGTTTTTTATTTTTAAATGGTATCGAAGTGTACTATTTTACTGCTGGGCAGCTTCTGGAAAAACCAGTCAGGGGAACTTGTGAGATTTTAGTCTCACTGCGCCTCCCATATTGGTGCTGCCTGGCCCTGGACTTAGTGAATGTTTCCTAAGACCTTTCTCTCTTCACAGGATCTCAGGAGAAGAAGTGGATCTCTTGACACTGTGGGGAATTGCATGCTGTTCCTCAGCATGGAGGTAGGTACAGTTCTTTTTTATTCTGGGGCTTTATGGCTTAATCTCAGAAGAGGACTGTGCTATCCTATTATATGTTAACAGGATCAAAAACAGAACAGGATCAGTGTTTGTAAGCTCTGAATAGGGCTGACTATACTAGTGGGCGGCATGTCATTTATAATAGAAACAGGATGACAACCCACATATGGTTAAATTTTCCCTGACAGTCCGGTATCAATTACAATGGCCGGAAGCGCTGGGAGGTTATTGTGCTATGCTAATCCGAGTACATATACGGGCATCACTTTTTATTTAGAGTGGTTTTAGGCTGACGCTGGGGACATGTAATAGGGTGTGTTTCACTGTGTATTGGGGAAAGACCGGGTATTGGGTGGTGTTTGGCGTTAGATCGCCATTTCTTGTCTTCCCGGGCTTGATGTGGTTTATGCCCACGATGGGGGGGGGCTTGTCCTCACGCGCTCAGCGCAGATGCGTATAGATCGAGCTCCGACAAAACTTGAAGGCATTGTTTCTGAATCAGCTACTAGGTCCGCTTGTCTTTATTATTGCAAGCAGTCCTAGTCACGCTGTTAGAGGAAAGCTGAGCTGCGGAGAGGTGACTTAGGTATTAGCAGGGCCCAATTAGGGTACGAAAGCATACTTTGAGCCGCTCTTAATTGAGGCTACATTAATTTAATACTTGGGTTCTCTGTGTAAACGGTTAAGATTTAGAACACAGTTCACTGAAAAATTTTGCTAAATTGTTTTAACAGTGATTTGACCACGCTTGCATTTCAAATCTGTTACTATGGAGGACATTGAAAACATTACATGTCCTATGTGTTTGTATGCTATTGTGGAATCCACTGGTACATTGTGCCCTACATGCATTGAAAGGGCTTTAGAATGTAAGGAGCAAATTTTCTTTAAGAATTTTAATAAAGATATCTCCAATGACGGTTCTCAGACTGATAAGACTCAGGGTATGCCGCAGTTTTCTCCTCAAGTGTCACAGCCTTTAACACCCGCACAAACGACCCATGCTCTTCTACGGTGTCTACTTCTTTCACTTTGCAAGATATGACTGCAGTCATGTCATCCACTCTCACAGAGGTTTTGTCTAAATTGCCTGTGTTACAGGGCAAACGATGCAAGACAGAAACCCTTACAGTTCCTGCGACTTCTGATGATTTGTTGGCTATCTCCGATATGCCCTCCCAGGGATCTGATTTGGGGGGTAGGGAGCTTCTGTCTGAGGGGGAACTTTCTGACTCAGGAATTGTGTTACCTCAGACAGACTCGGACGTTATGTCCTTTAGATTTAAGCTTGAACATCTCCGCCTGTTGCTTCGGGAGGTTTTAGCGACTCTTGACGATTCTATTGTGGTGCCGCCAGAGAAATTGTGTAAGATGGACAAATACTTAGAGATTCCTTCTTATTCGGATGTTTTTCCGGTTCCTAAGAGAATTTTGGAAATTGTTACCGGGTATCCCGATCTCACCCTCCTCCTCACTTTAAGAAAAGGTATACCTATAGGCTGACTCTGTTAGGTGATTCTCGTGGCAAACGATTCCTAAGGTGGAGGGAGCTATCTCTACCCTGACTAAGCGTACGACTATCCCCATTGCGGATAGTTGTGCTTTCAAAGACCCCATGGATAAGAAGTTGGAGGGTCTTCTAAAGAAGCTATTTGTTCATCAAGGGTTTTCTTACAACCGACGGCCTGCATTGTTCCAGTTACAACTGCGGCTGCCTTTTGGTTTGACGCCTTAGAAGAGTCTCTTAAGACTGAGACTCCTTTGGAAGAAATAATGGATAGAATTAAGGCCCTTAAGCTGGCCAATTCTTTTGTTACGGATGCTGCTTTTCAAATAGCGCAAGTTGGCAGCTAAAATGCAGGGATTTTCCATTTAGCATGCAGAAGCACTTATGGTTTAAAATCTTGGCTCTGTGGATGTATCTTCTAAATCTAAGCTTTTGGTTATCCCCTTTCAAAGGAAGACCCTATTGCGGCCTGAGGAGTTGAAAGGAAATCATTCTGACATTATGGGAGTTAAGGGTCACCTCCTTCCTCAGGACAAGACAGCTAAACAAAGGCAGACAGAGTAATTATTCGTTCCTTTCGAAATTTCAAGGGAGTCCCCTTCTTACTCTCTACCGCTAAACAGGAAGGGAATTCGGGCACAAGCCAAGCCCGTCTGGAAACCCAATCAGGCTTGGAACAAGGGTAAAACACCCAAGAAGTCCGCTGCTCGCGCCCAAGACAGCATGAAGGGGGCGGCCCCCGATCCGGGACCGGATCTAGTAGGAGCAGACTTCTCTCTTTGTCCAGGCTTGAGACTAGAGATCGTGTCCCAGGGGGGTATCAACTAGAGTTAAAAAATTCTCTCCCAAAGGGGACGGTTTCTTCTTTCACGATGTCTGTAGAACCAGACAAAAAGAGCGGCGTTCTTAAGCTTGTGTAAAAGACCTCTCCACTATGGAGTACTTCGGTCCCATTCCAATACAGGAATAGCGGGGCAGGGGTTTTACTCAATCTTTTCGTGGTTCCCAAAAAAGGAGGGAACGTTCAGAACCCATTTTAGATCTCAAGAGTCTAAACAAGTTTCTCAGAGTCCCATCCTTCAAGATGGAGACGATTCGGACAAGTCTTCCATTGATCCCAGGGAGGGTCAATATGACTTACACCCGGTGGACTTAAAGGATGCATATCTTCACATTCCTATCCACAGAGATCTCCAGTTTCTAAGGTTTTGCCTTCTTGGACAAGCATTTTTTAGTTTTGTGGCTTCTCCCTTCGGGTTGGCCACAGCACCCAGGATCTTCACTAAGGTTCTAGGGTCTTTGTAGCGGTTCTCAGACCGCGGGGCATTGCGAGTGGCGCCTTATCTGGACGATATTCTAATCCAGGCGTTCGTCTTACCAACTGACAAAAGTCTCATACCGACATAGTTCTGTCCTTCCTAAGGACTCTGGGTGGAAGGGTGATGTAGAAAAAGAGTTCACTAATTCCACAGGACAAGGGCTTCCTTTCCTGGGAACTCTAATAGATTCCGTATTCCATGAAAATCGTCTTTGACGGAAGTCAGAAAGATTATGAATACATGCCGAACCCCTTCAGGTCCAATCCTCGGGCCATCAGTGGCTCAGTGCATGGAGGTAATTGGATTGATGGTGGCGGCAATGGACATCATTCAGTTTGCTCGTTTTCATCTCAGACCTCTACAACTGAGCATGCTTAGGCAGTGGAATGGAGATTATGCAGATTATTCTCCTCAGATAGATCCTGGATCAGGAGACAAGAGACTCTCTTCCTTGGTGGTTGTCGCTGGATCATCTGTCCCAAGGGACGTGCTTCCTCAGACTCTTCATGGGTGATAGTGACAACGGACCGCCAGTCTACTAGGATGGGGTGCCAGTCCTGAAATTCCCTGAAGGCTCAGGGTGTGCTGGGACCTCGAACGGAGTCTCTACTTCCCATCACTATTTGGAGTTGAGAGCAATATTCAATGCACTTCAAGCTTGGCCCTCAGTTGGGCTTCGGCCAAATTCATCAGATTACAGTCGGACAACATCACGACACTGGCTTACATCAATCATCAGGGAGGAACAAGGGAGTTCCTTAGCGATGGACAGAAGTAGCCAAGATAATTCGGTGGGCGGAGGCTCACTCTTGTTATCTGTCAGCAATCTACATCCCAGGATGTGGACCAACTGATAGGCGGATTTTTTGAGCAGGGCATACATTTCATCCGGGGGAAGGGAACTCCACCCCGGAGTTTTTTGCCACTCTGATTTCTCAGGTGGGGCAAGTCCGCGAATTGGCTCTGATGGCATCTCGGCAGAATGCCAGCTCCAAGTACGGATCCAGGTCCAGGGATCCTCAGGCCGAACTCGATAGACTGCCTTGGTCGTTCAACCTAGCTGATGTGTTCCCACCGTTTGCTCTCCTTCCCCGGGTGATTGCACGGATCAAACAGGCTTCGGTGATTCTAATCGCTCCCTGCGTGGCCTCGCAGGACTTGGTATGCCGATCTACGTGGACATTGTCCTCTCTGCCGCGTGGAAGCTTCCATTCGAGGCAGGATCTTCTCATTCAGGGACCCTTCCATCATCCAAATCTAATTTCTCTGCAGCTGACTGCATGAAGATTGAACGCTTGATTTTATCTAAGCGGGGGTTCTCTGATGCGGTCATTGATACCTTGATTCAGGCACGCAAGCCTGTTACTGGAAAGATTTACCATAAGATATGGAGTAAATATCTTTATTGGTGCGAATCCAAGGGCTACTCATGGAGTAGGGGTTAGGATTCCCAGAGTTTTTATCTTTCTCCAAGAAGGATGGGAGGAAAGGGGTTGTCAGGCAAGTTCCTTAAAGGGACAAATTTCTGCTTTTGTCTATATTGGTTACACAAGCGCTGGCAGAGGTTCCAGATGTTTCAATCGTTGTTGTCAGGCCCTGACTAGAATCAGGGGCTGTGTTTAGACCAATTGCTCCTCCGTGGAGTGTGAATTTAGTTCGTTAATGTTCTTCAAGGGGTTCTGTTTGAACCCATGCATTCCATAGATATTCAGTTATATCTATGAAAGTTTTATTTTTGGTTGCTATTATGCTGCTCGCAGAGTTTACTGAGCTTTCGGCTTTACAATGTGATTCTCCTTATCTTATTTTCCATGCTCGATAAGGTGGTGTGTTTCGTACCCAACCTTGTTTTCTTCCTAAGGTTGTTTCTAACAAGATATTAATCAGGAAATTGTTGTTCCTTCCTGGTGTCCTAACCCTTCTTCTAAGAAGGGAAACGTCTGGTTACATAATTTAGACGTAGTTCGTGCCTTTTGAAGTTCTACTTGCAGGGCGACTAAAGAGTTTCATTAAAACATCTTCAATTATTGTTGGATTTGCTGAGAAACGTAGGGATCAGAAAGCTACGGCTACCTCTTTCTTTCTGGACTGAAGAGTATCATCCGTGTTGCATTTAAAAATGATGCTTCTGTTGAACAGATTCTGCATGGCTGCAACCTTGGTCGTCTCTTCATACTTTTTCCAAATTTTCCAAATTTGATACTTTTGCTTCATCTGAGGCTGGTTTTGGGAGAAAAGTTCTTCAAGCAGTGGTGCCTTCCGTTTAGGTTCCTGTCTTGTCCCTCCCTTTCATCCTTGGCCTATAGCTTTGGTATTGTATCCCATAAGTAAGGATGAAATCCGTGGACTCGTCATATCTTGTAAAAGAAAAGTAAATTTATGCTTACCTGATAAATTTATTTATTTTACGATATGACGAGTCCACGGCCAACCCTGTTATTTTTTTCTAAAGACAGGTTTTTATTTTTGTTAAACTTCAGTCACCTCTGCTCCTTGGCTTTTCCTTTCTCTTCCTAACTTCGGTCGAATGACTGGAGGGGGAGGAAAGGGAGGGACTATATATACAGCTCTGCTGTGGAGCCCTTTGCCTCCTCCTGCTGACCAGGAGGCGATATCCCATAAATAAGGATGAAATCCGTGGACTTGTCATATCGTAAAATAAATAAATTTATCAGGTAAGCATAAATTCCCTTTTTTTCGTGGTCTCTAAGAAGGAGGGAACTTTCTGTCCCCTCTTTAAAATGGAGATAATAAAGTCCATTCTTCCCCTCGTTTGAGAGGGGTTGTTCATGACCACGATAGATCTGAAGGATGCTCCCTTCTAGTTCCAATCCTCAAGGACCACTTCCAGTTCCTAAGGTTTGCATTCCTGGACCAGCACTTCCAGTTTATTGCCCTTCCGTTTGGTCTAGCGAAAGAAATTTTTTCGAAGAGTGGACCATTCGGAATATCTCCTCGGTCTTCTTCGATCCCATGATTGGCAGATAATCTAGACAGAGTTCTCTTGTATCAAGTACCAGGGTAGAATTCTCGGGTGCTATAATAGTCTCCATTGACATGAGAATATTTCTTACAGACCAGAGACGTTGCAAGCTAGCTTCAACATGTCTTGCCCTCCAGATCTCCTTAAGGCCATCTGTGGCTCGGTGCATGGAGGTGATTGGTCTCATGGTGTCCAGCTTGGACATCATTTCCTTTGCCAGATTTCACCTCAGACTGTTGCAACTGCGCATGCTGAACTAGTGGAACGGTGATCATTCGGATCTGTCTCAACAGATTTCTCTGGACAACCAATTGGGAGAATCACTCCCTTGGTGGTTTTGTCCGGATCACTTGTCCCGAGCGACATTTGTCTCAAGACCATCCTGGGTGATTGTGACTATGGTTGCGAGTCTGTCAGGATGGGGAGCTGTTTGGGGTGCCAGGAAGGCACAGGGCCTCTGGTCTCAGGAGGTAAAGCTCCCTCCTTGTCTCACTTTGGATCTTCGGGCAATATACAATGCTCTAAAGGCTTGGCCTCTGCTGGGTTCGTCCCAGTTAATCAGATTCCAATCAAACAATATATCCTCAGTGGCTTACATCAACCATCAGGGAGGAACAAAAAGCTTCCTAGTTTTGAGGGAAGTATCTCAGATTCTGGTGTGGGGGAGACACGCATTTGTTCGCTGTCAGTGATCCACATTCCGGGCATGGACAACTGGGAAGCGGATTTCCTCAGCAGACAATCTTTTCATCCGGGAGAATGGTCTCTCCATCCTGAGTGTTTGCAGAGATTTGCAAGAGGAAGATCTTATAACGTCTTAATACCAAGCTACCCAGATAGGGGTCGAGGTACAGGGATCCTCAGGAGGAGCTAACAGATGCATTAGCGGTGCCTTGAAGGTTCAATTCAATTTATCCTTTCTTACCGTTACAAGTACTTCCTAGTGTAGGGGTTCGAGTCAAGCAGGCATCAGTGATACTGACTGCTCCGTCTTGGCCGCGAAGGATATGGTTCGCGGATCTAGTGGGGATGTCATCATCTCCTCCGTGGAAGTTACCTTGTTGCAGAGATCTGCTGACCAAGGTCTCTTTGTTCATCAATGTATTGATTCTCTGAGGCTGACTGCGTGGAGATTGAACGCTTAGTCCTAGCCAAGAGAGGGTTTTCTGGGAGTTATTTTTACTCTCATTCAAGCTCGTAAGCTGGTTGCTCGTCGCATCTATCGTAGGGTGTGGAGGACCTACTTATTCTCTTCTCCAGGATGAACTGGAGAAGGGCTTTTCTGCAAGTCCCCTGAAGGGACAGTTTTCGGCCCTGTCTGTGTTACTGCACAAGAGGTTTGCAGAGCTTCCATATGTGCAGCATTTGTTAAGACTCTGCTGGGATCAGACCTGTGTTTAAATCTAAGGCTCCTCCTTGGAGTTTAAATCTTGTCCTTAAGGTTTTGCAACGGGCTCTGTTTTAGCCTATGCATGAAGTAGACATTAAATTGTTGTCTTGGCTCCATAGGATATATGACTCTCACTCCCCTGCTTGCTGGAGGGGCTGTGGACAACTTGGAACCCAGGCACATATCTGGTGGTTCTGCCCTAGAGTTTCCTCCGTGTGGCTTCGGGTAACTAACCTTCTACACTCTTTAGGTATCATTATTAAGCTTAGTCCCCAAACTGGCCTGCTTCATCTAGATTTTCCAGCCATTACTCCTACACATAAAGCCTTATCTATCTACGTTCTAATGGCCACTAAATTAGAAATAGCGAAAGCATGGAAACAACTTACTCCCCCCACCACCTCACAAATCTTAGCCACAGTCAACTATCTATCAAAAATGGAAGCCTACTCCCATTCAGCCCTAGATAAACTAGACTTTTATTATGAAACCTGGGCACCCTGGTGGGAAAAATTCCCTAATTGAACAAGCTTGATATCAATAAGACCTTGGTCACCTCCTTCTAATATCCTATTTTAGTTGTTTTCACCCATTTTCCATCCCCTTTCCTGACCCTCTCTCTTTATTTTCTCCATTTCTTACCCCTTTATCTTTCTTAGACTATTCTATGAGAGTATATGTTCCCACTTATTTATGTTTATGTTTATATACGCTTTATTAATCTAAAAAATGAGAAAAGTTTAAATTGAAGTACCATGCAACATTTTAGTATCTTTTATACTGAAACTTCTGAAACTGTACTAGTGGTCATTACTATTTTCTCTGTATCATTGAAAATGTTGCATATGTTTGATATTCTTGTAAATTTATTAAAAAAAAAAAATTGTGGTCTTGGAAGGTTCCTTTTTTACTGGCTATTGCTTCTGCGCGCAGAGTATCTGTGATTGCTGCCTTGCAATGCGCTCCTCCTTATCTGGCTTTTCATTCAGATAAGGCTGTTCTACGAGCCAGGTTAGATTTTCTTCCTAAGGTTGTGTCAATTCGCAACATCAATCAAGAAATTGTGGTTCCTTTCTTATGTCCTAATCCTTCTACGTCGAAGGAACGTTTACAATGAATTTCTGGATGTGGTTTGTGCCTTAAAGTTCTATCTTCGGGCCACGAAGGAATTTAGACAAACCTTTTCTCCAACATAGGTGTGTCCGGTCCACGGCGTCATCCTTACTTGTGGGATATTCTCTTCCCCAACAGGAAATGGCAAAGAGCCCAGCAAAGCTGGTCACATGATCCCTCCTAGGCTCCGCCTACCCCAGTCATTCTCTTTGCCGTTGTACAGGCAACATCTCCACGGAGATGGCTTAGAGTTTTTTAGTGTTTAACTGTAGTTTTTATTATTCAATCAAGAGTTTGTTATTTTGAAATAGTGCTGGTATGTACTATTTACTCAGAAACAGAAAAGAGATGAAGATTTCTGTTTGTATGAGGAAAATGATTTTAGCAACCGTCACTAAAATCCATGGCTGTTCCACACAGGACTGTTGAGAGCAATTAACTTCAGTTGGGGGAACAGTGAGCAGTCTCTTGCTGCTTGAGGTATGACACATTCTAACAAGACGATGTAATGCTGGAAGCTGTCATTTTCCCTATGGGATCCGGTAAGCCATGTTTATTACGATCGTAAATAAGGGCTTCAAAAAGGGCTTTTTAAGACTGTAGACTTTTTCTGGGCTAAATCGATTGATTATTAACACATATTTAGCCTTGAGGAATCATTTTATCTGGGTATTTTGATATAATATTATCGGCAGGCACTGTTTTAGACACCTTATTCTTTAGGGGCTTTCCCAAAGCATAGGCAGAGACTCATTTTCGCGCCGGTGTTGCGCACTTGTTTTTGAGAGGCATGGCATGCAGTCGCATGTGAGAGGAGCTCTGATACTTAGAAAAGACTTTCTGAAGGCGTCTTTTGGTATCGTATTCCCCTTGGGGCTTGGTTGGGTCTCAGCAAAGCAGATACCAGGGACTGTAAAGGGGTTAAAGTTCAAAACGGCTCCGGTTCCGTTATTTTAAGGGTTAAAGCTTCCAAATTTGGTGTGCAATACTTTTAAGGCTTTAAGACACTGTGGTGAAAATTTGGTGAATTTTGAACAATTCCTTCATGTTTTTTCGCAATTGCAGTAATAAAGTGTGTTCAGTTTAAAATTTAAAGTGACAGTAACGGTTTTATTTTAAAACGTTTTTTGTACTTTGTTATCAAGTTTATGCCTGTTTAACATGTCTGAACTACCAGATAGACTGTGTTCTGAATGTGGGGAAGCCAGAATTCCTATTCATTTAAATAAATGTGATTTATGTGACAATGACAATGATGTTCATTTAAATAAATGTGATTTATGTGACAATGACAATGATGCCCAAGATGATTCCTCAAGTGAGGGGAGTAAGCATGGTACTGCATCATTCCCTCCTTCGTCTACACGAGTCTTGCCCACTCAGGAGGCCCCTAGTACATCTAGCGCGCCAATACTCCTTACTATGCAACAATTAACGGCTGTAATGGATAATTCTGTCAAAAACATTTTAGCCAAAATGAACACTTATCAGCGTAAGCGCGACTGCTCTGTTTTAGATACTGAAGAGCATGACGACGCTGATAATAATATTTCTGAAGGGCCCCTAACCCAGTCTGATGGGGCCAGGGAGGTTTTGTCTGAGGGAGAAATTACTGATTCAGGGAACATTTCTCAACAAGCTGAACCTGATGTGATTGCATTTAAATTTAAGTTGGAACATCTCCGCATTCTGCTTAAGGAGGTATTATCCACTCTGGATGATTGTGACAAGTTGGTCATCCCAGAGAAACTATGTAAAATGGACAAGTTCCTAGAGGTGCCGGGGCTCCCAGAAGCTTTTCCTATACCCAAGCGGGTGGCGGACATTGTTAATAAAGAATGGGAAAGGCCCGGTATTCCTTTCGTCCCTCCCCCCATATTTTTT